>NC_048238.1:101820909-101822511 GCF_002007445.2 Ailuropoda melanoleuca | reverse complement strand
TTTTCCCCGTTGAGAATGATATTTGCTGTAGGCTTTTCATAGATGGTTTTTATGAGATTGAGGAATGTACCCTCTATCCCTACACTCTGAAGGGTTTTAATCAGGAAAGGATGCTATATTTTGTCAAATGCTTTTTCTGCATCAATTGACAGGATCATATGGTTCTTGGCTTTTTTCTTGTTGATATAATCTATCATGCTGATCAATTTGCGAATGTTGAACCACCCTTGCATCCCAGGGATGAATCCCACTTGGTCATGATGGATGATCCTTTTAATGTACTGTTGGATCCTATTAGCTAGGATCTTGTTGAGAATTTTGGCATCCATATTCATCAGGGATATCGGTCTGTAATTATCCTTTTTGATGGGGTCTTTGCCTGGTTTGGGGATCAAGGTAATATTGGCCTCATAGAATGAGTTTGGTAGTTTTCCTTCTGTTTCTATTTTTTGAATCAGCTTTAGAAGAATAGGTATTATTTCTTCTTCAAATGTTTGGTAGAATGCCCCAGGGAATTCATCAGGCCCTGGAGTTTTGTTTTTTGAAGGTTTTTAATCACTGTTTCAATCTCTTCATAATTAATCGGTCTGTTTAAAAAAATCAATTTCAACCTGTTTCAGTCTTGGTAGTTTATAGGTTTCCAGGAAAGCCTCCATCTCTTCCAGGTTGCTTAATTTACTGGCATAAAGCTGTTGTTGGTAGTGAGGAGGGCACGTGTTGCTTGGTGCAGTGGGTGTTATATGCAACTAATGAAGCATCGAGCTTTACATCGGAAACCAGGGATGCACTGTATGGTGACTAACATAATATAATAAAAAAAAACATTTAAGAAAAAGTTTTTAATGATCCTTCCTATTTCATTGGTGTTGGTTGTGACCTCTCCCCTTTCATTCACAATTTTATTAATTTGGGTCCTTTCTCTATTCTTTCGGATAAGTCTTGCCAGTGGCTTATCGATCTTATTTATTCTTTCAAAGAACCAGCTTCTAGTTCTGTTGATCTGCTCTACTGTGCTCCTGGTTTCTAATTCATTGATCTCTGCTCTAATCTTTATCAACTGCTTTCTCATGTGTGGATTAGGCCTGTTATTCTGTTGCTGTTCCAGCTTCTTGATAATAACTGCATTTTAGATTTTTCTATTCTTTTGAGTGAGGCTTGGATGGCTATGTATTTCCCCCTTAGGACTACATTTGAAGTATCCCATAGGTTTGGGACCATTGTGTTTTCATTCTCGTTGGCCTCCATAAATTGTTTAAATTGATTTTTGATTTCCTGGTTTATTGAATCATTCTTGAGCAGGATGGTTCTTAGTTTCCAAGTGTTTGAGTTTCTTGCAAATTTTTCCTTGTGGTTGAGTTCCAATTTCAGAGCGTTGTGGTCTGAGAATATGCAGGGAATAATTTCAGTCTTTTGGTATCGGTTGAGACCTGTTTTGTGACCCAGAACATGATCTATTCTGGAGAATGTTCCATGTGCATTAGAATAGAATGAGTATTCTTTTGTTCTGGGGTGTAGTGTTCTATATATATCTATGAGGTCCAACTGGTCTAGTATGGCATTCAAAGCTCTTGTTTCTTTGTTGATTTTCTGCTTAGGTGATCT
>NC_048238.1:101820329-101820729 GCF_002007445.2 Ailuropoda melanoleuca | reverse complement strand
ATAGTGCCGTTCTGTATCTCTAACTATAGTCTTTAGTTTAAAATCCAATCTGTCTGATATGAGAATTGCTACCCCAGCTTTTGTTTGAGGTCCATTGGCATGAAAGATGGTTTTCCATCCCTTTCCTTTCAGTCTGGATGTATCTTTAGGTTCGAAATGAGTCTCTTGTAGACAGCAAATGGATGGGTCATGTCTTTTTATCCAATCTGTAACCCTGTGGCATTTTATGGGAGCATTTAGGCCATTCACATTGAGAGTGATTATTATGAGATATGATTTTAATGATGTCATGTTGCCTGTAAAGTCTTTGTATCTATAGATTGCAACTTTCTGTTCTGTATCACTCTTGGGGCCTTTTTACCTTTATAGGACCCCCCCTTAATATCTCCTGAAGGGCTGG
>NC_048238.1:101804047-101820141 GCF_002007445.2 Ailuropoda melanoleuca | reverse complement strand
CTGTGTAGACAGGTCTGACATAATTCTGATACTTTTGCCTTGGTACGTGAGAAATTTCTTTGCCCTGGCTGCTTTCAATAGTGTATCCTTGGATCTAATATTTGCGAATTGCACTATGACGTGACTTGGTGTAGGTTTGTCGTGGTTGAGCTTGGGAGGGGTCCTCCCTGCCTCTTGGACACGAATGCTTGTTTCCTTTGCTAAATTAGGGAAGTTTTCAGCTACAATTTGTTCAAATATGTCTTCTAGACCTCTCTCTTTCTCCACCCCCTCGCGATGCTGATGATTCTGACATTGGAACGTTTCATTGAGTCAGTAATCTCCCGTAATCTACATTCTTGAGATTGGATTTTTTTGAGCCAAGTTTCTGTTTTAGCTTTCTCTTCTACCATCCCATCCTCCAATTCGCTAATTCGTNGTCCTCCAATTTGCTGATTCGTTCTTCTGCCTCATTTACCCTGGCCGTCAGAGAGTCTAGTTTAGAGTGCATTTGATTCATAGCATTTTTAATTTCTGCCAGACTTGCTCTCATCTCTGCCCTTAGAGATTCTATATTCTCATTAATATTTTCGTTAATATTTTTTTCAAGTCTACACATCATCTTGACCATTGTTACTCTGAATTTCATTTCTGATAATTTGGTTATATCCATATCCATCAGTTCTGCGGCAGAGGCCACAGACTCATTGTCTTTTCTTTGCTTGGGGGGATTTCTCCTTCTCGTCGTTCTGATGAGGAGAGGTTGTGGGGTTGTCCAGAGCCCAAATTATTGACCAGGACCCAGGCCGTGCACCCTTGCTTTATAGGGATCTTAGAGATGTAGACTTCTTCATTTTTCAGCCTGCCTTCTGGGGGAGGGGCCTGCCTCTCAGGCAACCCTGTTTGGGTAGACTCTCCCTATCCCCTGAGAGGGGGGATGGGGATGGGCACACTGTGAACCCATATTTCCAGGCTTTTGTTCTCTGGTGGCTTTCCCTGGTGGTTTGCTGTGACTCTTCTGAGAGTCAGAGCAGCAGTGGCCGAATCCCAGCCTCTCTCTCACAGCAGAGAGATCACAGTCCGCTCTTCCCTGAGCTCTTCTGGCCACTTTAACTCTGTTTCTATTGGTGCTGCTAAACCCTACAGTGACCCGAGATGTGCGCCCCACAGCCGGTGTCCCAGACCTCACTTCCAGGGCCTGGACGTCTCTGTCCTTTGTGCTTCTAACATCACCAGCCGCCAGCTGCCCCCACGTGCTCTGGAGCTCCTTTTCAGTGTGGTTCGCACACGCTCTGGAGCTCTGGTTTTCAGACTGGTCGCACACGTTCCCAGGCTCACGGTCTCAGTCTGCTCTCTCGTGGGTGCTGGTCCACGAGTCAGCCCTCTCCCCAGGGCAGGTGGCTACCGCTTCCCAGCGCCCAAGCACGGAGGCTCAGGAAATGGAAGTTTTAGATAAAAACTTCACAGAAAGAAAATTCTTGACCCAGAAAACTTCTAATGAGAATTCTAACAAATATCAAAAGAAGAAATGATACCAATTCTACACAAAGTCATCCACAAAATTAACAGGAAAGAATGCTTCCTCATTATATAAGCCCACCATAACCTTGATACAAAGACAGACAAAGGTGTTACAAGAAAACAGAACTGCAGACCAATGTCCTCCATGAACAAAAATTCAAAAAGTATTAACCAATTTTAAAACAAACAATATACAAAATATATAATATATCATAACCAAGTGGATTTTACATAATACTGGATTAACATTTAAAAAATAATAAATGTTATTCAGCAATTAACAGACTATAAAAGAACAAAACTATGATCATCTCAATAGCAGCAGAAAATGCACTTGACAAAATCCAACACACATTCCTGACATTTAAAAAAAATGAAAGAAAACCTCTCAGCAAATGAGAAATAGAAGGGGACCTCTTCCATCTAATAAAAGCCATTTATAAAAAACTTAACACTAACATGATAAATAACAGAATACTTTCCCTCTAAAATAAAGAAAAGGTAAAGGTATTAGTGCTCACACTTCTCTTCAACATTGTATTAGAGGTTCTAGCTAATGTAATAAGGGGAAAAAGAAATAAAAGTCATCCAGAATAGAAAGGAAGAAATAGCAGATAAAAGTTCCTTATGTCACTCAAATATCACCTCCTTGTAGACGTATTCTCTACACCAATTCCTTTTTCCAATTCTGTATTTCCTTTATTTTAGTCAAAGAACTACCTGAAATTATATATTTGTTTATGATCTGTAAGCTCTATCAGGACAGAGACAGTTGGTTTTATTCACTGAATTACTCAGTGCCTAGCAGGGTACTTCACGAATGGGAATCTCTCATTAAACACCTGTTGAAATGACTCTATGAATAAATGTTGGTTGACTTAATATGACAAGAAAGTAAAGAAATAAAATATTAGGTGTTAAGGCAAAAAGTCTTTCATATTAGAACTTCATGCAAGAAATGCAGAGTGAGTCTGAGTACAGAGATACTGCAGGCAACAAGAGAGGAGTAACTTGAAATTCTGAAACTCAGATTGGTAAAATCCAAAGATCTTCAAGATTACAAATGTGCCTTTTGCTTCAAGTATCTTATGGCTTGAAGAAGTGTGAATATTTCCCTTAGGAAAGTATGGGGAGTGGGAAAGTAATGTAATAATCAGTTACACACCATACATTTAATTATTAAATGTAATTACTGGTATGTCTTAATTTATTCTTTGATATGCCTAGCTTCCACCCATTCCCCACTGATTTATTTATGAGTTCCCAGTGTACTGGATAGTTGAAGAGTTCTCATCTGTTTATTTAAATATTAATCTCTTCATTTAATATAATACACTATATGCATTCCAGCTGAATTTATGTTCAATTTAACAATAAATTCTTTGTCCACCTTTTTATAAAGTAAACAATATTTTGAGAAAAACATAATTAAGATATTTATGTCAACTCCTGTAATTAACTATTCTAAGTATTGCTAAGTGGGTCACTTCATCTTCTCCAAAAAGGGTTTGTTCCAGAAATCACAGGGACAAATAAGCACAAATTTTTTCACTTCTGCAATGTTGCATATTGTTGGCATTCATTGGATTCCCTTACAAAGAAATTATTGAGAGACATTGGCATTAATTATTAATTATATTAAAATATGTATACTTTTAAACAGATAAATGTACCCAGAGACTAAATGGAAAGAAACAAAAAGCAAAAACACTAAAAAACAGTAAATTCTTCTGAAGCATAGTAAAATATATTCTGAGCATAAATAAAAAATAAGCCCCCCACAAAAAAACCCCAGGAAGGTGGTATTTTAAAAATTATTGTAAATAAATTTTATCTTCATTAATATCTTCATTTACACCAGTAGGCTATAACAAATTCATTTCAAAATCTATACTGCATTAAAGAAATAAAACAATTCAGCCCGTGTTTTTTAATCCCTATAAATATATTTACAAATAAATTTGAAGATGCTTCCCAGATGTTTCTCGTGTGATTTTTTTTTCAGATGCAGAAAGCAAATGAGAGTTTTCACAGAAAACTTGTTTTTTAATAAGTTGGTGGCTGATTGTGCAGGTGTGTGAATGAATTTCAAGAGGTTCCCAGCATTCCTTGAGGCTAGTCCTCCAGGGGATATACTGTGGGGTACAAGAACAGGGCTGGGGCCTCTGACTTCCTTTTCAATACCAAAAACTGAAAGTGCCTGAACTGCCCACAACCAACCACAAAAGGCCTTAGCCTAAAAAAAAAATTCTGAAATGATCTGTGACTGCTATTTGTGTCAGAAACAGCACTAAATTAATGCTCAGAATGTTTTGTTGTCTAAATTCTAACTGGCAATGTTTCTTGTAGACAAAGCCCCAGCATGTTGTTGTTATTGTTGTTGTTGTTTTATGAAGCTTGAGTAGAGATTTACAAAGCACCCACGCAAAGCTGTTTCAATTATTTTGGAAGAGCATGCGTTATATTATAAAAAAATATATTAAATTCAAGGTAGTTTTTGAGTAGTGAAGGGTCTTACCTCACTTGATTCCAGTTACCTCATTTTATAGATTTTACATACAAGAGGAGGGAAATGACTTCTGGAAATTCATCTGTCAAACAGTGAGAAAACAACAGTAGAAACCAGGTCTCCTGCCCACACTCCCACTACCACCACATCCTCTGATCTTTCCACTATACTCCTCCATCTACTTTTGAATTCAAAGTAGAAAAAAATAGCTGAAATGTACCCTAAATAGTTTCTTGATTTTTGAATTAATTATTCAATTTAAGCCTAGGAAGAGTATAAGAAGGGGCATTTATTTTATAGCTAATACACAAAAACATATATATTTTTTCTTAAGTAGAAAGGCAGAAACCAGGTTGACAAGTCTGGGGCACAGTATCATTTTCAAGCATATCCCCGATGAAAAAAATTGAAAGGAACATAAACAACACTGACTGTTACATGAAGCATATGACAAGTTGGTAAATGCTTTTGATCCTTCCAGCATGAAGGAAAAATGGAGTAGATGACCTCTATAAAATTGTGGAAATATACCCACTCCCCTTCACCCTGGGAACCTACTTTCTGCATTCAAACAGAAAAGGAAAGCAAAATAAAGTAAGCAGTTTGGCCATGTATAGCTAAGCTGAAAATATGTAGTATATGGTGCTGTCTTTGAGGGTGTCAAGTATAAAGTCAGTTACCACAAGAAGAGAACCAGCTAACTGACTCAGGGAGAAAAATGGAATGAGGGAGATGTCTTGAATAGCACTGTGGGCTAAGAATTATACTAGATTAAGTGAGTTTATGTGCAGGTTTACAGAGACAAACATAAGGTCCTAGACTAGGCTCCAAAACTCAACTATACAAGATGGAAAGTAGTGCCTTACCACTAGTCCATTCAAATAAGACTTGGGGATTTTAGTTGATAGTTAATATGAATCAATTAGAAATTTAAAAAAATGAATGTGGTCTTAGGTGGATATACTGAAATATGATAGCAATAATAGGAGAAATTCTAGTTCTACTCTGTTCAGTGCAGTCTTGGGTAAATTACTTAACTTCCATAGGCCTCAGTTTCTTCATTAGTCAAATGAGGGGGAAAAGCCCAACACCTAGTACTGTTGTAAGGATTAAATGAATTGATACATGTAAAGTGCTTTGCACACTACTTGATGCTCAATAAAGGTCAATTTCTATTATTCGAAGTATCATTATTCATTATTATCATTATTATTTAGTAAATTCTAAGGTATTGAATCCAGCGACATATTTTTTATGTGTTCCAATAAAGCTTTAGTTCTAGAAATGAAAATTTGAATGTCATGTAAATTTTACTTGTCGTGAATACACTATTTTGTTTTCAACCATTTAAAAGTGTAGAAAAAACATCCTTAGCTTGTGTGCATATAGTAACAGGTCCAAATTTGGTCTGCAGGACTTAACATGCCTCTCCCTGAGTTAAGAGAATAATGTTTGGTTTTCAGAACTTTCTAGATTTTGGAGGCATGGATGAGGAATTGTGGACCTGAAGTCCCCCCCATTTTAGGATCATCCTCATGGTGGAAATTGCTGAGCCTTTAACTAAATGCCAAGTAAATACTATCGCTGGTGTAAAGCATTACTATGTGGGGAATGGCGGCCTGTTGTTATTTTGGTGGCTGTTTCCTGTCATGTGTCCGGGGCTAAGCCTTGTGTCCTGCACTCAAAGGGAGCAGAAGACACCCCTCTTAACTTCATGAATCCAGAAATGTGCCTCTCTCTCCCCCTGATCTCAACCCCCTAAGCCTGATGCTCTCACCTGCAAGACTAGAAGTTTTCATGTTGGAAGAGAATGCTCAGTCTACTGACACTTTTTTTTTAAAGGGACATGGATAAACTAGGAATTGTTCGATAGAAAGTAGCCAAGAAGGTGGGGACAAACCCTTAAAAACACATCGAATAAGGATCATATGGGAACTAGTGTGTTTAACATGGAGAAAAGATGACTTGAAGTACTATAGAAACTGTCACCACATATCAGAAAGGCTGTCATGTAGAAGAGGAAGCAGATTTGGTCTCTGAACTCAAGACAGTGGGTAGAAACTACAGGGAGACAATATCTGGTTTAATACAAGAAAGACTGTTCCAATTAACAGAACTATCCACTGATGGAGTGGGCTGCCTCAAGGGGCACAGTTCAAGCATTAGTTGTACGCTCGTTTGTCTAGGATTTTGAAGACAGAGTTCTCACATCAAGTGGTTGGGTAGGACTGAATGACAGCTACAATTCAGTTCTTTCCAGACATGAGGTTCTGTAATTCCATGTCAGTTCTTTAAGCACACTTTGGTAGACAAGCCAGTCCAATCATACCTAACCCAAAAATTCTCTGAAGTAAGAAGATTCTCATTATCAGAGCACTATTAGCACTCTACAGTGTAACACTGAGACCATGGCCTTCCAGATTAACCACATAGCCAAATACTTGGAACTGCAAAATGTGGCGATCCATGGGGGGGGGGAATCACAAATNGCAAAATGTGGCGATCCATGGGGGGGGGGGAATCACAAATATATATAAATCACAAATATATATATATATTGCTCAATATCCCCGAAATCACAGAAATTTAAAACAATTTTTAAAACAATTTCATTTAAAACAATAATTCAGTTGTTAACTTTTTTNTATATATAAATCACAAATATATATATATATATTGCTCAATATCCCCGAAATCACAGAAATTTAAAACAATTTCTAAAACAATTTCATTTAAAACAATAATTCAGTTGTTAACTTTTTAAAAGTTTAATGATATTAAGGGCTGGCAAGGGATATGGTAAAATAGGAACCCTTATGCACTGCAGGGGTGCCTGGGTGGCTCAGTCGTTAAGCGTCTGCCTTCGGCTCAGGGTGTGATCCTGGTGCTGGGATCGAGCCCCACATCAGGCTCCTCCGTTGGAGCCTGCTTCTTCCTTTCCCACTCCCCCTGCTTGTGTTCCCTATCTCGCTGGCTGTCTCTGTCAAATAAATAAATAAAATCTTAAAAAAAAAAAAAGGAAGCCTTATGCACTGCTGAAAAGATATAAATTGGAATTCCTTGGTATTTTAGAACACTCACACAAAGCAAACATAGACAGGTTTGTCCACTGTACCTTTGTCATAATGAAAAATTGTGAACTATCCATCCATATGTTATGGATAAATAAAATATAGTAGACTGATAGCACAGACAAATTGAAAATAAAGTAGATCTATATGCACTAACTTGGTAAATCTACAAGACTCATAGTAAAATGATAAAAGTAAAAGTAAGCTGCACAACAATGCATACAATATGAGACAATTTAAGTTTAAAATATGCATAAAAACATAAGGCAAACTAAATAGTTCTGTAGAAACATCTATATTTAGGTTAAATGCATAGAAAAATTCCTAAAGTATAGACCCTAAACTGATGGGAAAGGAAGAGTAATTAGCTCAGTGGTCAAACGTACGTTAATATGTAATGTTTGGAGTGTTGACAATGGGAATTTTTCATGGTTTACTTATTTCATTAAAAATAAATATGTAAACTGGAAAATAAGAGAAAACTAGGGCTGATGAGGAAACTAGATATCATTGACCCAGCTACCTCATTTTAAAAATGAAGAAAACAGAGGCTTAGAATAGCTAAGCAATGTGATCGAAGTCCTACAGGCATTTAAAGATAGAGCCAGAATTACAGAACATTTGTGTAATAAGAAAACAAAGGCTTTGAGTCAAGAAGCCTGGATCTGGGTCCTAACTCTACAGACCTATGACCTTGGGAAGCACACTCAGTTTCCTCTTCTGTACATTGGGGGTTGTTTATTCAGGATTCATTCAGTTGCAAGGAACAGAAGCCTAACTAACTCTCACATAATGGAAATATGTCACCTTAAATATAGAAGAATGGAACAGACCTCAGGCAGGATTGCATTCAGGGATGCAAAGCATGTCCTCAAGACTTTTTCTATCCTTCCTCAAACATTACTAATTACGTGTTTGTTTATTCTCCCCCACTGTAGAACCATGTGGTTCTTGTGGGATGGTCAATCAGGATAACTTGCATCCCTCTAGATACTGGGGATGGGGCATTTCCCCAAAGAAAAAGAGTTGCTATAACAAAAAAATGGGGGGGGAATTCTTGATAGGTATAAACAACAACAACAACAACAAAATCAAGTGTTTTAGCCACCTCATTGTATTGATGGGAGAAGCAAACAAGAAAACTTAAGAGATGGTATTGCACATGCTATGATGTTATGCAAAAGAGTAGAGTTATTAAACCATGTGTCTAAACTCCTAGCAGCCTGTAATTTCCACTCTTCCATGTCATGTCTTCATTTTAAAACTTGGATAAGGGATCATTACTGATATGCTTACAATGGTTCTCTTCTTCCCCAATGTCTGTGTCTTACATATAGTACTTTGTCAATGTTCCATAATGGCCACTGCATTTCTATTAAAATAGTCAGAAAACATTTAGTATAAAATGTTCCTACTTCAAAGCTTTGGAAGTGGAGGAGGGAAGACTATGCAAATTTAGAAGCTATTAGCAACAACACTGAGAGAAGTTACCAGACTGCAATTATATTTCTAAAATAACAATGCAGAGGAAAATACTCTTAAAGCTGTATCTTCTCCTGTCTTTGCTGCTCCTGAGATTAGAGAGGACAAGTCCTTTATGGGTCGATCCCAATAGCACTATAGCCTTACACTGTCTGGAGGAAATGTCTGAATAAACATCAGCATATGCAATAAACATAAATGTCTTGCAACTTCTCTAAGAAGGAAGCCCATGAAGACCTCAAAGTTTTTCTTTCCCTTTCCCCTATGTGCAGTACATAGTAGTAAAGTTTTGAAGCATTCATCTACATTTTTTTTAATCATCTCCTTCTTACTGATATTCCTCAGATCTTTACATTTTGAGGGAACATAAAGAAAGAGCCCTAAACTAAGGTCTCTCTATAACCTTGACAACTCTTAAAAGTCTCAAGACTATCATTTTCTTCAGGTACATTCTAGCATTTTAAAATGTCAGTCCCGGTCACTATTAGGATAGCATGTTGAAAATATAACAACAGGGGCACCTGGGTGGCTCAGTTGGCTGAGAGTCAGATTCTTGATTTCAGCTCAGGTCATGATCTCAGGGTCCTGAGATCCAGCACCACGGGTTCTGTGCTCAGTGGGGAGTTTCCTTGAGATTCTCTCTCTCCCTCTCCTTCTGCCCCTCTCCCTACTCACGCTCTCTCTTTCTCTCTCTCTCTCAAATAAATAAATAAATCTTTAAAAAATATATAACAAATAAAAGATAGTTCAAAAGAAAGCAACCAGAATGATAGCCAACATGTTAACTTTAATTTCTCAGCCTCATTTCCCATTTTCTACTACTTCTTCCTCTCCTAAGTTAAAAATAACTTTCTAGTGCTGGGGCGCCTGGGTGGCACAGTGGTTAAGCGTCTGCGTTTGGCTCAGGGGCATGATCCCGGCGTTATGGGATCGAGCCCCACGTCAGGCTCCTCCGCTGGGAGCCTGCTTCTTCCTCTCCCACTCCCCCTGCTTGTGTTCCCTCTCTCGCTGGCTGTCTCTATCTCTGTCAAGTAAATAAATAAAATCTTTAAAAAAAAATAACTTTCTAGTGCTTATCTGGTCAGTCAACAATGGCTGTAATGGGAATGAGAAAAATTCGCAGTCTTGTACCTTACGAAGCTCATTTATCCCCATGGTAAGGTTCAATGAACTAGTGATAGTGNAGTGCTTATCTGGTCAGTCAACAATGGCTGTAATGGGAATGAGAAAAATTCGCAGTCTTGTACCTTACGAAGTTCATTTATCCCCATGGTAAGGTTCAATGAACTAGTGATAGGCAGAGATTACTGCTCCTACTTGGAGTGAGGAAATTGAGGTTTCTATAAATGAAGTGACTTGTGTAAAGTCACAGGGGTAGTAAATACAAGGGCCAGAACTTGGATCCCACTCTACTATTTTTTGTATAACATCACCACACCATTGAACAGACATGAGTATCCATTGTGCACAAAACATGGAGAAGAATAAATGGTATAGGTATATGAGAAATTGCCACATATTCCTCAGCAACTAAGGAGACACAGTTTAAATAGCAGAAAGTTCTGAAAAATTAGCAGTAAAGGAAACCTTATTTACCACAGTATGCCCAGTGCCTAGCATGTGCCTGACACACATTAGGTGCTCAATAAATATTTATGAAGTGTATGAATAAACTAATGAATGAGAGATCACATAAAGGTCAAAGTGACAATACATTACAGTGTCAAGTATATAAGTGCTTGGGACACTGTCATTCTTCAAAATCTTCCTTAAAGCAGTATGACACCTAAGAAGTTTAGACTTGGTGTCTCACAGAATGCCACTTAAGATCTATGAGACCTTGGGAAAGTTATTGCAGCTCTTGAACATTAATGAATTCCTCCATTCAACAGATAGGCTATGCTGTCAGAAACCAATAATAGGCTCAAAGAGTTGTTATGATGATAAAGTGAAAGAAGACATACAAAATGGCTAACACATAGTGAGAATACAATATAGGGTATATTTTATTTTTATTATTATATCTTCCAATATTCCCTTTCTTGAAACACCCTTAGACAATTAAACAATTGAGGTGACAGAATGAGCAGAATACTGTGTCTTCTCAATTCCAGAGCAAAATAAACAAAAATCCATGATCAAAAACCCAACATAGATCTACACTTGGATCTAACAAACCAGTTCTACATCTGACCTGGCAGCAGTCACCATTACTGGAGGAGACAGAGTCACCATAACAAAATGTTTTAGGTAAAAGGAGTCAAACACTTCTTGGAAGAGAAGTTTGACAGGAACTGGGGATATTTAGCTTGCAGACGAGAAGACTGCCCTGTGGGAGTGGAGAGACGTTGGGGCAGACAGAACAGAAAACGTGTGAGCTCTTCTCAAGTGCTTATTAAGGGGAAAGGGACCTAAAATTGTTCATGATTACTCCCAAGGAGGGCAGATCTAAGTGACAGCTTCATGGAGGAAAAGTTGGATTCATAAAATATGACAAGACTGAATTTTAAGCAGACATATTAGAGAAAGAAAACACTGGAAGGGAGGACAGAGTGTCCCACAAAGACAATATTAAAAAAACATGCTAGATGTCCTTTGAATAGTGCTTTGGTATTAGAAGGCAGGTGCACTAGGCTGAAACGAGCACTGGGAGCTGGCCTGGGTCAGATTTCATTGTAGCACAGACACTAATAGGAACACGTGACTGCCACAAACTAATTTAAGCAAACAAAGTTAGGTGCTGCTTGAATGAAGAAAGTTATAAAAACCCAATAAATAGTAGTCAACATCTATAGTCTGCCTTGTCTTAATTTGGGAGGAAGGGGCTGAGGTGGGGAGGAGGTGTGTAAGGCCTCTGATAGCAGTTTGAATAAGGAACAGCTTAATGATGATAATTATGATGCCTCACATACACCGGCACTTCGCAGTTTCCTGCATATTCACATATATCTTCTCATTCAGCCTACAGCAAAATGGTTACATTGTAAATATTATTTAACATTAAATGTAATTGCTTCACAAATCTGCTTTTATTAAGCAATCCATAACAACAATTCAGTTATTCTCTTTCACTGCTCCATTAATCCTTCACTTCCCCACCAGGAGAGAAGAGAGGTAAAAGTTTTTTCTGCAAGTTGCCAAATCTTATCTGAGCATCTCTGTCCTTGGGAATAGGTGCATCATAAAAGCACCTGTAGAAAATTAACAGCTTTAGGAAACTGTAAGAGAAATAAAATCTGAAGGAGAGATAAGATAAAGTCTCCTAATGCTGAGGAACATGTCATAAACAAGCCAAATCAATAATTCTCATTATCAATGAGAAAGGACAGATGCCAGTTAAAATGCGACAGGAAGAGTTGCTTTAAAAATGGCTTTCAAATTTAATTTACTTCATAAAGATGTTCATGAAATTAAAAGAAACAGGGGCTATATATGACACCCAATGAGAAGATAAGAACAATTTGTTTTAAAAAGTATTTTGGTGTTACACAACTAATGAATCATGGAACTTTACATCAAAAACCAGGGATGTACTGTATGGTGACTAACATAATATTATAAAAAATATTATAAAAAAAGTATTTTGGTGGAAAGAAAAATCTCAGATTTCTCACTCTCTAGAGATATCTTTGTCAAAATGATTCCATTGATCTATAAAGAATTTATTTTGATAATAGTAAATTTTCAAGTGAAATGCAAATCAGAGATCTACTAGTCCCCAAGATTCCAACATGGGATCTTATGCTAGACTTCACTGTGCCAAATGTATATATCAATCTTGAGTGTACTCTTTATAGGCAAAAGTCAAATAGAATATGAAAACTTCCTGATGTCAGTGAAACATCTTGAAATTATGACCAGAAATATCTGCAAGTCTACTCTGTGGCTTTATTCATTTCAACACTTATTTGTTGAATTCAAAGGAGATACTAAGGAAGTGGTCTGTGCTTAGTACCAAATACCACAAAGAGATGAATAATTCATGTGTCCATCCCTTGAGGAGTGTTAATATAATGTGAAATGGGCACATATTGAGAACCGGTATACTACGGTGAGTTTCAAATCAAAGGTACAACAAATTCATTTCTGTTAAATGCTACATGAAGGTAAAGTCAAATTATAAACCAATAATTACAAAGTTCATGAAAATGCTGACAAGAAATAGTGTGCTAAGAAATAATATAATATTGAATTAGCAAAGAAAAACCATATGCAGAGGTTGAAGTGAAGCATGGATGCTTCTAAATTTTAGCATCGACATCCAACTTACTTTGGGAAATTAAATGACTGACTTTCTTACAAATTAGATCAACCATAGAGTTGTTAGTTTTAGAAAATGTAAAAAGACAAATGTTACACAATTACTGGAATCTCCGTTACACACATTTCCAAAATATAAAATAGAATTATCTTTGCTTTCAGTCATGGATCATTTGTCTAATGAGGATCATCATGAGAGATGGGTGGCTGTCACATTATATGCACTACCAAGAGAAACAAAAGAATACTTGGACAGTCTAAGGACAGAGATTCTGAAGCAGAAACCTAAGATACAGTAACTGCCAATTACCCAGAAAGTAAATCTTGTTGCTTAAGCCTTATTTGATTTTCTTGGATATCAGTTTATTACCCTCAGTAACTGTTATACCCATTTCACTTGAACCATGAGAGACTGTTGAGCATAGTACTTATGAGGACTGGCTTTGGAATAAGACAATCTTAGGTTCCAACACAGACTCAGACATCGAACAGCTATGTGACCTTTAGAAAATGAACTTTATTTCTCAGAGTCTCATTTGCCTTATCTTCAATTGTTTTCTAGATATTTTGTACTTCCCTTGTTCCTTTATTCCTCTCTTGCTGCCTTAGTTTGTGAATTGAATGGTTTCCAGAGTGGTATACTTAGATTCCATTCTGGTTATCTTTTGTAAACCTACACTTGGTTTTTGCTTTGTGGTTACCATGTGGCTTACCTAAAGGTTCTTACTGCAATTTATAGTTGACCCTTGAACAACATGGGTTTGAAGTCATTTAATCTTCATAACTCTACTTTGTAGATATTATAGATACATTTTGCAAATGAGGAGACTAAAGCTCATAGACATAAAGGGACTTGGAAAAAAAATCATATTGCTATGAAGTACTGGGGCCAGAACTTGAAAAGACAGCTATATAAATATCAAAGCTCTTAAATTCTATACCAGTGTTTCTCAAAGTGTAATCCAAGAAAAGACCATGAACATCACAATCTATGCTGAGGAATAAGAATGCAGTGGCAGGAAAAGTTGTTTTTTTATTGAAAGGAAGACTAGGAAAAACTCCATGATACCCTACATGAAATAAGTTTATAGACACAAACCAAAAGCATAATCCATGAAAGAAAAAAAATTGATAAGTTGGATTTTATTGAAATTTAAAGCTTATGCTTGCAAACGATACCATTAAGGTCATAGAAAGAAAAGCCATAGACTGAAAAAAAATTTATGAAACAGCTGCCTGATTATATATATCTGATAAAGGACTTTTGTCCAAAATATATAACGAACTCTTAAAACTCAACAATAAGAAACAAGCTAATTAGACCCAAATAATGAGACTTTGCCAGAACTGGCAGCAAGAATAAGTATGAAGGATAGTGGGAAAAGATGGCAGAGGAGTAGGGGTCCCCTTTTTCAGCTGGTCCCCTGAGTTGAGCTGGATATGTGTCAGACCATTCTGAAAACCCACGGGATCAGCCTGAGATGCAGAAAGATATATCTGGATCTCTTCAAATGAACATCTCCAGCACTGAGTATTGAGGTACGAACCAGGGAGCCGTGAATCTGCACACAGATATCGGAAGATAAATGGAAGGGGGTGCCAGGAAGCGGTAGCCACCTGCACTGGGGAGCAGGCCAGACTCGTGGACCGGCACACGCGAGAAAACAGACTGAGACCATGAGCCCAGGAACACATGCGACTAGACAGAAAACAGGAGCTCCGGAGTTCTCACTGGAACCGGATTACATCTGGAGGTTGGGAGCGGGCGCGTGTCCAGACTGAAAACCGGAGAACCGGAGCGCACACTCGAACTAGACTGAAACTGGGAGCTTGGGAGCGCATGCACCACCTGACTGAAAACCGGAGCTCCGGAGCACTCACTGGAACCGGACTGATACCGGGAGCTAGGGAGCACGTGCGCGACAAGATGGAAAACCACTGCTCCGGAGAGTGCGAGAACCACACTGAAACAGAGAACTCGAACTAGACTGAAACTGGGAGCTTGGGAGCGCATGCACCACCTGACTGAAAACCGGAGCTCCGGAGCACTCACTGGAACCGGACTGATACCGGGAGCTAGGGAGCACGTGCGCGACAAGATGGAAAACCACTGCTCCGGAGAGTGCGAGAACCACACTGAAACAGAGAGCTCGGGAGCGCATGCAGGAACCAGGGCCGGCTTTAAAAATATCCTGCCAACCCTTCCTGAAGCACAAAGGACAGAGATGTGTGGGCCCTAGAAGTGAGGGCTGGGACACCGGCTGTGGGGCACATAACCCGGGACGCTGCAGGGTTTTTGGCAGCACCTACAGAAACAGAGTTGAAGAGGCCAAGAGAGCTCAGTGGAGAGCGGACTGCGATCCCTCTGTTCTGAGACAGAGGCTAGGATATGGCCACTGCTGCTCTGACTCTCAGAAGAGTCACAGCAAAGCGCCACCGCCAGGGAAAGCCACCAGAGAACAAAAGCCTGGAAATACCGGCTCATATTGTGCCCATCCCATCCCCCCTCGCGAGGGACAGGGAGACTCTACCCAAACACGGTTGCCTGAATATCAGCGTGGCAGGCCCGTCCCCCAAAGGCAGGCTGAAAAATCAAGAAGCCCACATCCCTAAGGTCCCTATAAAACAAGTGCACACTGCCTGGGTCCTGGTCAATAATTTGGGCTCTGGGCAACCCCGCAACCTCTCCTCATCAGAATGAAGAAGAGAAATCCCCCTCAGTAAAGAAAAGATAATGAGCCTGTGGCCTCTGCCACAGAACTGATGGATATGGATATTCCCAAATTGTCAGAAACGGAGTTCAGAGTAACAATGGTCAAGATGATGTGTAGACTTGAAAAAAAACTTAATGAAAATATTAATGAGAATATAGAATATCTAAGGCCGGAAATGAGAGTGAATCTGGCAGAAATTAAAAAAGCTATGAATCAAATGCAGTCAAAACTAGATGCTCTGACGGCCAGGGTAAATGAGGCAGAAGAACGATTTAGTGAATTGGAGGATGGGATGGTAGAAGGGAAAGTTAAAACAGAAACTGGCTCAAAAAAAAATCCAATCTCAAGAATGTAGGTTACGGGAGATTACTGACTCAATGAAACGATCCAATGTCAGAATCATCAGCATCCCCGAGGGGGTGGAGAAAGAGATAGGTCTAGAAGAGATATTTGAAAACTGTAGCTGAAAACTTCCCTAATTTAGCAAAGGAAACAAGCATTCGTGTCCAAGAGGCAGAGAGGACCCCATCCAAGCTCAACCATGGCAAACCTACACCA
>NC_048238.1:101647721-101799795 GCF_002007445.2 Ailuropoda melanoleuca | reverse complement strand
AAAAAAGTGTAAAGGATAGATACTCAGTTAACATGGCTACTGGATATGTTGCTTTTAGGTCCTTTCAGTGAACAGAGAAAGTAAAAGTATCTAAAACTTGAGTTCATATTAATATATCAAATTTAACACAGGGTTTTACTTTAATTTTTATATGTTATCTCCTTTCTCTCATAATGAGAAGTTTGGCTCTTAACATGAACATTCTCATTTATTCTTTCTGAATATATGAAATTATATATTTCAAAATTATAACACAAATATTACTCCTAATAATAAAAGTATGAAGTGAAGTTTGAAAAAAAAAAGAAACAAGCTAATTAAAAATGGACTAAATATCACAATACATCACCAAAGAAAATAAGCATATGAAAATGCTCAACATCATTTTGCATTAGGGAAATGCAAATTACAATGAGATACTACTATGCATCCACTAGAATGGATAAAACCTAAACCCAATACCAACTGCTGGTGAGGAACTCTTATTCATAGGTATGAATGCAAAATGGTACTTTGGAAGACAGTTTTGCAGTCTCTTACAAAGCTAAACATAGTTTCACCATATGATCTAGCAATTGTGATCCCAAGTGTTTACTCAGTTGATTTGAAAACCTATGTTCACACAAAAACCTGAATGCAAATATTCATGGTAGCTGTATTCAATCACTCAAAACTAGAAGCAACCAAAATGTCCCTTAATGGGTGAATAGATTTTTTAAAACTGTGGTATTTTTATACAGTAAAATGTTATTCTGTAATAAAAAGAAATGAGTTACCAAGCCATGAAAAGACACGGAGACACCTTGAAAGCATATGGGTAAGTGAAAGAAGCCAGTCAGAATGGCTACATGCTGTGTGATTGAAATTATATGCCATTCTGAAAAAAAGCAAAACTACAGGGACAATAAAAAAGATCAGTGGCCAGAGGTTTGCAGGGCATGGGGGTGGGGAAGGAGGTTTAATGGCTGAAGCACAGGTGGTGGAACTATCCTGTATGATACTGCATTTGTGGACTCATGACACTATACATTTGTCAAAACCCTTATAACTTCACAACACAGAGTATATCTTAATGTATGCAAATTTTAGAAGTCATTTATGAGGTCTGAAATCCCATGATGGAATACAGAGTGTGACAAAACCATTTAACCATATTATACAAGTGTGAAACAACTTCACTGAAGGGGACAGTGGGGGAAAAGACGGTAACCTAAGTAACTTTGGAAATGAGTGGATAGTGTTAAGACTAAAGGCAAAAGGAACTATACATAAAAGTGCTCTACTCAAGTTGGTAAAGTCATTTCCCATGGTAGTACAAGTTAACAATTATGAAACACCGAATATGTATACTGAAATTGAAGAGTTACGTAAATGGATAGAGGATGGTGGGAGTCAGGCTTCTCACTCTCAGAATGAGAGATTACAACAAGCAAAGGGGAAGGCTGGAATGATCCATGTAATAATGGTTACAGGTGAAGAATTAGCATGAACTCATGTTTATCTTAATATAGACAGAGATATACATATAGACAATATAGATGATGACTAGGCAGCTGGATACACACATATATATTCCCTTGTTCTGTCAGCTGAGAGGATCTGAAAACAATAAGACCCCAGCATCAATGAACATATCTAGTGCCCAGATAAGAAGAACCAAGGACCCTTGGAAAAATGGATGATTATAAAGCTGGGGCCAAAAATATACAGGAAGTGCCTGGAGCACTAAACAGAAAGTGAGGAAGTGATAAAAAGAAAGAAAAGAGAAAAAGGAAGAGAAGAGAAGAGAAGAGAAGAGAAGAGAAGAGAAGAGAAGAGAAGAGAAGAGACAAGACAAGAAGAGAAAAAACACAATGATGGGGGTATGTCAAAGGGGCATGGGTAGCAACTATAAGAGTTCCCAATAGTCTAACCTGGAACAATAAGAACAAAATAAAGTAGTATTACATTACAGACTGAAGTATAAAATAAGTAACCTTGAATCAACAGTGATATAAATAAATGATGGAATAAATAAATAAATAAGAATAAAGCAAGATAAATATCCCCTTCAGACAAATTCCAAATACTTTATGCAGATATTCCACCCCCAAAGAGGTGGAGCATAACTTCCCATTTTTTAAGAATGGGCTATACTAGTAACTTCCTACCAAGAGGACAGTATGGAAAGGGGGAAAGAGGAATAATTTTATAGTAGAGAAACATGACAAACACTACCTCCGCCATGTGATCAAGACTATCGTAAATCATGATAATTCATGTTGATAGTATACACCCTTGATATGATGTGATGAGAAGGGTAATTCACCTCTGTGGTATTCTTCCCCCAAACCTATAACTCCAGTCTAATCATGAGAAAAACACCAGAAAAATTCCATTAGACAGGTTTTCTTAAAAAGTATTTGGCTAGTACTCCTCAAAACTGTTAAGGTCATAAAAAAAACATGAAAAGTCTAACAATTATCATGGTCAAGAAGAGGCTAATGAGATATAACAACTAAATATAATATAGTACCCTGGATGGGCTCCTGGAACAGAAAAAGGAAATTAGGTAACAACAAAGGAAATCTGAATAAAATATGGAGTTTAGTTAATAATAATGTATCAATATTAGCTCATTAACTGTGAAAAATATACCATACTAATGTCAAATGTTAGTAACAGAGGAAATGAAACTGGGTATGTGATATAAAGAACTCTTGCGTTTTATCTTCACAGGTTTTGTGTAAATCAAAATGATTCTAAAATTAAACATTTATTTTTTAAAAGATACCCAGGGTCTAACCCAAACAACTGAAACAGTTTTCAGAGTGGTAACTGGGAATCTGCATACTAGCAATTGCTCCTAGATGAGTCTTATGGATGCTGAAGTTTGAAAACCACTGCTCACAATTTATGTGTACCTCCCAGGGATGATGGCCAACGATCATAAATGCAAACTTCCACATTTTTGTGAAGAAATGATATACATTAGAAGAAAGGGAAAAATGGCTGAGATGCCATTCGTTCAGGCAAGGGTCTGGGACTTTCACTCACAAGAAGGCAGTCAGAATTTGAGTCAAAACTGTGCCTGGAAGTGTGGTGTCCAGAGAGTAAAATTCCACTACACCGCATTCTGCATGTGCTAGAGCAAAATTGGTCTACCATATTCCACTCTTTTTGGGCAACATCTTTAGGGTGGGGCTATCGCAGCCTAAACCAAAAGTTCTTAATCTGGAATCTTCACATATACTTCAAGAGGATCATCAATAACCTGAAAATTTCTGCAAATTTAACGTTTATGTCCATATGTTCACTTTATTTAGGGAGAAGTCTTTACATTTCCCTGCTCTCCAAAGGATTCCCTACTTTGATAGTTAACAACCATTGGTCTATTGTATGTCCTGGGTAGTGCAATCAAGACAGTGGCTATCTAGAAATCTTTCTTTGACCAACAATAGGAAGAACACTCCTGCTATATGCATTCTACCTTTGTGCAAATTCTAGGTAATATCCAGGACCATCAAGTCCACACCAGATATATCTCTGCCATTACAGACATTTACTATGTTTATAATAGAAATAAAAAATATATCAACCAGGAAAACTTATCTGTCAAAAAATGTTCACTAAAAAATGCAATACATTATTTGATTATGAAAAAACATTTAGTGTTTCATTGATTTGCTTGGTCCTTACAGACAAAATTATTCCCAATTTCCCAGAAAGTTAATGTAAATAATTATGAGGTTCTGGGACTTGTTTTGCACTTTTGGAGCTAGACAATGGATACTATAGATTCTGGTGGGAATGTAAATCAGCAAACCCTTTAAAAAAAAAAAACTTCACAGTAGGCATCAAGAGCCTGAAAACAAATAGCTTTCTCTGCTGGGAATCTATCATATCGGCTGGATATGTTTATCACAAGATGACTAGCTGCTATTAAAAAAGAGAGAAAAGAGAAAATCATTTCAATTCACTTAATAGGACAGTATTTACAAAAACTGATAAATCCACTTGACGGAAACATGCAGTCATTAAAATGTTTATAAAGCATTTACAAGCATTAGGATTAAAAAGGCAGATATAAAGATAGATATAATACATCGTTATAATTATGTGAAAGTTACACATAATAAAAAGACTAAAAGGATATACACCAAGAATATTTATAAGAGTTGTCATTTTAGTTTTGTGTGCTTTCCAAAATGTTCTAGAGTCAGCATGTTATTATGGCTGAAGTTAAATAGACTGTGTGTCTGATTAGCCACCTTCTTCCAGCGGTACCACCACAATAATGGAAAGCCCAAGAGCTTACAAGAAGATATAACTGAGGAAGTATTTTAGTGATATTACTGACTGCATAAAACTATTATGGACAAACCACCACTGCCCCTTTCGCATCATGGGGAAGATGTTGAGAACAGTGCGGGCTTGACTGTTCTGCTGCATTTTATTCTTATTGTTCCTGAATCTCAACTGGTTTAGCATTTTGTCAAAGAGACTAACAGATAGTAAGAAGATAAAGGGCCCAGATAGATTCAGTTGATTCCCTACACAGACAGCAAAAGCAAGACCAACATGGTGTCAGCTTCATGCATCACTTGACTTACGGGATGACAGCAAATCAAAATGGCCGGATGGAAGACCACATGAGCAGAAGGTTGCTCAGTTGCTGGGGAGCCCATCTAGACTTCAGCTAAGTGGTCTGATAGAATGCAGCTGTACTCTAAGGAGAGGGGAGTGAGGTGGAATATCTTATGCCTCATTAAAACCAGGAAGGCAGATGAGAAACTGCCTCCTAGTTGCCTCTCACAAGATAAGGGGTCAAATGAGAAATGTCTTGTGACATCTCTTCACAAGGCTGCCAACTTTGCCATGTTCCTGAGAGAATCACAAGGCATTCCACTAAGACTCAGGCCAGTCTGTGTTTGAGCCTCGCCTGTCTGACCCATGTGGAAGCATGCAAGGTTGTCAGAGTACCAGGGTGGAACTCCTAACCTACACAGTTGTCCTACCCTCTTTCACTCTTATAAGTGTCCTGGTTTGGACATTAAATTATATGGTCACCCTACAAACCTAAAGATGATAATCACCTACCCTTTCTAAAACATACAAAACACTGCACACATAAACTTATTTATAGGTCTAGAGTGAGAACAAATGGAAGAGTGAACACCCACCTCTAATTTATTTGATGTGGTTTTTAGAACTTAACAAAAATGATTCTGAGGATTACATAAATAGCTGGACAAGATTAAGCAGAGCAAAAAAAAAGGGACTCACATATTAATATGCATTATAAAGCCACAATAATTAAACAGTTTAATACTGATAAAGGATTAGGTAGATGAATAATTGGAACAGAAGAAAGAAATCAAGAAACAAAGCTATGTTTCCATGTTTACACCCAAGAGGAGTACATCATGAAACTGGCATAACAAATAGGTAGCAGAATCAATTTCTTAAATAAGTGGTATTAAAACAATTGGCTAAGTGTTTGAAAAGAGAGAGATAGGTTCCCTGTCTCACACCAAATATCAAATATGTTTCAAGAAGATCAGAGAGATAAATGTAAAAAGTAAAATGATACAAGAACTGGAAAAGATAGGTTGGGTAAATACTCATTGATCTGATTAGGGCATGGTCTTGCACTGTATGAGACAAAGGCAACATAATAGAGGGAAAAAAATTAGAAGGTTCAGCTATGCAAATATGAAAAACAGTATTTCAAAAAATAATGCCAAATCCACAGCATTATTATTCCCATTTGTCAGATGAGAGAACTAAGAACATTTAAATCACTATAGTCCTAGTACCATGGCAGCAATATGAGGGATAGCAATGTATGTCTTAGGAGATAGTATGCCCTGATTTCCCCATGAGTTCAGAGGTCGTATCTTCTCCAGGAATCCCCAAGTACCTAAATCCATGCTGCTTCTACAACTCTGTGAGCTTAGTTAATAACCATAGGTTATTGAGGTATCAACTAAAATTCCAGGAAGGTTTGATACAGCCAAATGTATCCCATAGAGAATCTACAGGAAAAAGAAGCAATACACATATGTAGCCTCTGTTACTGGCTCAAAGATATGTTTGCCCAGTAACGTATCCCCCCATACTCAAAGCAAGCGGATTATTTCTAGTCTTGATCTTACATTGCTTGTCTCCCTGCTGCTAATGCCATAACTAATTAGGAGAAAATTTAGCAGCAAAGCAATTACCTAGGACATTCTGGGAGGAAAATTTACCTTTGTGAAGTTTAAGTGTATTATCTGATATTACTCCTTTGCAAGATTAATAAGTGAATCTCAAAGCAAAAAATCATGGCGTTGTTGAAGTGGCTAGGCTAACTCAAGGTAAGATACACAAAACACTTATTTTTAAGCAATGAAACCTGAGCAACTTGGGGATAAATATGTAGAATATTATTATGTTGCCCAACAAGAAAACCAGATTTGCAAGTACAGATTGCCCCATCATAAAGTACAGTGTCAAAATGCTTTTTAAAACTCTTAGGGGTCCAGGTCCTTCTCACTGAAATGTCTCTGCCTTCAAGACACTTAGAAATATGAAGCGTACATGCCATAAAATCCTTTAAAGAGCAGCTGATATAACCTCCTTATTTTGCAGACAGGAAGACTAAGGACAAGATTTTGAAAACCACTAAGAAAAAGATGAACACAACATTACAACATTGACAAGGAATGTGAATAGGAAATTCATACAAAAGGAAACAATAACAGAAAATAAACACATAAAAAGGTCTATAATCTCACCAGTGTCCAAGAAATCAAAGTTAAAATAATAGACAATATTTAACATTTACTGAGCATTTTCCATCTACTAGGTACTAATTGCTTATTTAATCCTCACACTAGCATATAAAATAGGTACTATTTTTTTTTAAAAAAGAATATGTTTTATTTTTTATTTTTTTTTATAATTAATTTTATTTTATTATATTATGTTAATCACCATACAGTACCATCCCCTGATTCTGATGTAAAGTTTGATGCTTCATTAGTTGCGTATAACACCCAGTGCACCATGCAATACGTGCCCTCCTTACTACCCACCACCAGTCCATCCCCTTCCCCCACCCCCTCCCCTCTGAAGTCCCCAGTTTGTTTCCCATAGTCCATAGTCTCTCATGTTTCATTCCCCCCTCTGATTACCCCCCTTTTCTTTATCCCTTTCTTCCCCTACCGATCCTCCTAGTTCTTATGTTCCATAGATGAGAGAAATCATATGATAATTGTCTTTCTCTGCTTGACTTATTTCACTTAGCATTATCTCCTCCAGTGCCGTCCATGTTGCAGCAAATGTTGAGAATTCGTTCTTTCTGATAGCTGAGTAATATTCCATTGTATATATGGACCACAGCTTCTTAATCCAGTCATCTGTTGAAGGGCATCTCGGCTCCTTCCATGATTTGGCTATTGTGGACAATGCAGCTATGAACATTGGGGTGCATATGGCCCTTCTCTTTACTACGTCTGTATCTTTGGGGTAAACACCCAGTAGTGCAATGGCTGGGTCATAGGGTAGTTCAATTTTTAACTTTTTAAGGGACCTCCACACTGTTTTCCAGAGTGGCTGTACCAACTTGCATTCCCACCAACAATGTAGGAGGGATCCCCTTTCTCCACATCCTCTCCAACAATTGTTGTTTCTTGCCTTGTCTATCTTTGCCATTCTAACTGGCGTAAGGTGGTATCTCAGTGTGGTTTTGATTTGAATTTCCCTGATGGCTAATGATTTTGAACATTTTTTCATGTGTCTGTTAGCCATTTGTATGTCTTCATTGGAAAAGTGTCTGTTCATATCTTCTGCCCATTTTATGATTTGTTTATTTGTTTCTCGTGTATTGAGTTTGAGAAGTTCTTTGTAGATCTTGGATACCAGTCCTTTATCTGTGGTGTCCTTTGCAAATATATTCTCCCATTCCGTGGGCTGTCTCTTAGTTTTTTTGACTGTTTCCTTGGCTGTGCAGAAGCTCTTTATCCTGATAAAGTCCCATAAGTTCATTTTATCTTTTATTTCTCTTGCCTTTGGAGATGTGTCGTGAAAAAGGTTGCTCTGGCCGATGTCATAGAAGTTGTTGCCTATGTTCTCCTCTAGAATTTTGATGGATTCCTGTCTCACATTGAGGTCTTTCATCCATTTGGAGTTTATTTTTGTGTATGGTGTGAGAGAGTGGTCAAGTTTCATTCTTTTGCATGTAGCTGTCCAATTTTCCCAGCACCATTTATTGAAGAGACTGTCTTTTTTCCACCGGATGTTTTTTCCTGCTTTATCAAAGATTAGTTGCCCAAAGAGCCGAGGGTCCATTTCTGGGTTCTCTATTCTGTTCCATTGGTCGATGTGTCTGTTTTTGTGCCAGTACCATGCTGTCTTTGTGATCACAGCTTTGTAGTACAGCTCGAAATCCGGCATTGTGATGCCCCCAGCTTTGTTTTTCCTTTTCAACAGTTCCTTGGAGATTCGGGGCCTTTTCTGGTTCCATACAAATTTAAGGACTATTTGTTCCAGTTCTTTGAAAAATGTCCTCGGTATTTTGATCGGGATAGCATTGAAAGTGTAGATTGCTCTGGGTAGTATGGACATTTTAACTATGTTAATTCTTCCAATCCATGAGCATGGAATATTTTTCCATCTTTTTATGTCTTCCTCAATATCTTTCAAAAGTGATCTATAGTTTCTAGGATATAGGTCCTTTACGTCTCTGGTTAAGTTAATTCCAAGGTAACGCATGGTTTTTGGTGTTATTGTAAATGGGATGGATTCCCTAATTTCTCTTTCTTCAGTCTCGTTATTCGTGTATAGAAATGCAACTGATTTCTGGGCATTGATTTTGTATCCTGCCACCTTACTGAATTGTTCTATAACTTCTAATAGTTTGGGAGTGGATTCCTTTGGGTTTTCCATAGAGTATCATGTCATCTGCAAAGAGAGACAGTTTGACTTCTTCTTTGCCGATTTGGATACCTTTGATCCCTTTTTGTGTGTCCTATGGCTTTAAATATCTTCATGTTTTAATTTAAGTCATCCTCAGAGAGAACTTTTCTAACCACCCAGTATAACATACAGCATCCTGTTATTGGTTATCAAAGCACCATATCTATTCCTTCATAGCATTAACCATATTCTATAATTATTCATTTAAATTTTTGTTATCTGTTCCCTGTGTCTCATTGAAGGGTGACTCTTTCACAGGACAGAAAGTATCTTAGCTATCACAGCACATATCATACACAGTATGACAAACAATAGCAGCTTAAAATAACTTTCTTAGATTTTCAATGCCTCCATATTATTTAGTATATCATGGATGGACTGTAGGAATTTGCATTTAAAAAAAATAAGCATCCCAGTGATTCTGATGCAGGTGCCTTGCAAATCACCCTTTGAGAAACAGGCAAAAGATACTGAATTTTTAAAAATAAATACCTCTTTATTCATTCAAAATATATTGAGGGCCTGTAATATGTCAGGCATTATGCTAGGTACTAAGCCAAAAAAATGATTCAGTAAGTCCTCATGAAGGTTGGAAAAGGAAATAAATCTCACTAATACAAAGGAAGAAAATACCCTAAATCACAAAAAACACATTAGACAATGGGAAAAAGTAAACAGCCCAGAAAAACACGGAGAAGTTTGTTAAGACTTTGGTTTTACTGATAACATAATGTCTAGCTGAACAGTGAGAAAGGAGCTTTCATATTTATGTTTCACAGGAGGTTTCATGGACTTTGCTAAGTAATGTTTATGCTTTGGGAAGTTTTCTTTGGACACTGGGGCAATTACAATACCATGTGTCCTTCAAAATAAATGCTTTCAAACTCTACAGGATGCAGAATGTTGATGAAAAGCAAGCCCCTTGTACAAATTCCCGCATCATCGAGTGATAATCAGATGTCTTATCCTTTAGTGTGCCCCCTCTTACTTCCTCACATAGGTAGTGCTAACTGGCCTATTTTAGGTAAAGAAAACTCAAACTATAAAATTTACACCCAAATTAAACTCATTGAAACAAGTGGATTTTTTAATATAAAAACTTTGAAGTCATCATAGTCAGAAAAAAGCAATTACAGGGATTGTCTTCTATCCATGGTTCCCAACATCTTCTTCCTTTGAATTCTAAATAATCTTGAGAGTTTTTAATCTCTCATAACTCACTCTTCCACGATGGAATTTTGAGCTATGAATATAATTTAGTCATTCATTCAACAAATACTCATGGGACCCCAAATATGTGCCAGGTCCTATCTTAGGAGGTAGGCAGACAATGGCGAACAAAACAAAAATGCATGCCTTCATGGAGTTTCTATTTGAGTATGTGTGGTAAGTAGGTACAGGAAGTAAAGCACAATTTTTGTCAGATGGTGATAAGTACTATGGGGAAAAGCAGGGGATGTAAGTAGCAATTGCTGCTAGTGGCATTCCAATTTTAAACAGGATGGTCATGGAAGATCCAACTGAGAAGGTGACATTTGAGCAGAGTCCTGAAACAAGGCAGGGAGAGAGAGACACAGCTATCAGAGCAAAGTCCATTCTAGGCGCAGTGAAGCAAATGGAAATACATCCTGGTGGAAGCATGTCTAGCACCCTCAAGGAAAAGCAAGGAGGCCAGTGTTGGTGAGTATAGGTAAAGGGGAGAGTCATAGGAGGAGTTAGGGAGGTAGGCAGGAGCAAGATCATGAGGACCTTATGGGAAGCCTTTTGCCCCAGTGGAGAGAGGAATCACTAGAAGGTTTTGAGTAGGGTAGTACTATAATCCTTTAGAAATATCACTGTGGCTGCTATGTGGAGAATAGACTGTTAAGACAGTCAAATGTGGAAGTGGCGAGTCAAGTTAGAAGGATACAGATACAGTCAATCCAGGCTCGAAACTGTTACCTTGGACCAGAGCAGTAGTAATGGGAGTGTTGAATAGTGAATGCAGAGAAGGTCCAAGGATGGATCCCTGCAGCAGTCCAAAGTTTAGAATTGAGGAAGTGGAGGAAGGGGGCATCAAAGGACACTGAGAAGGAAAAGCCAGTGAGGTAAGGGGAAAATCAAGAGATTAAAATATCCTTGAAACAAAGTGAAGATATTGTATCAAGGAGGGAGAAGTGATTAACTCTATTAAGTACTATTGATAAGTTATGTTACATGAAGACTGACAATGGGCCTTAGATTAACAACATGGATGTGATTGTTAACTGTATTCGTTTGCTAGAGATTTATTGTCTCACAGCTCTTGAGGCTAGTAGTCCAAGATCAAGGGGCTGGCAGGTTTGGTTTCTTCTGAAGCCTTTCTCCTTGGCTTGCTGCCTCTTGCTGTGTGCCTTTCCTCTGTGCCCATGCGTGCCTGGGGTCTCTCTGTGTGTCCAATTTTCTCTTCTTATAAAGACACCAGTACTACTGGATTGGGCCCACCCCAGTGACCTCATTTTAATTTAATTACCTCTGTAAAGACCCTATTTCCAAATAAGGTCACATTCTGAGGTACTAAAGTTTAGGACTTCTTCATATGAATGTGGGGAGGACATAATTCAGTCTACAACAGTAACTTTACAAAAATCAATTGTGCATGGAGTGGTAAGATTGAAAGCCTTTAAGAACAAATTGGAGAAGAATTGAAGACAATGAATCTACACTACTCTTTCTCAAGGGCTCTCACTATAAAAGGGAAGGAGAAAAGGGGCAGGGGTGCCTGGGTGGCTTAGTGGGTCAAGCGTTTGCCTTTGGCTCAGGTCATGATCCCGGGGTCTTAGGATGGAGTCCTGCATCAGGCTCCCTGCTCAGTGGGGAGTCTGCTTCTCTCTCTGTCCCTCCCCTCACTCATGCTTCTTCTCTCTCTCTCCCTATTTCCCCATCGCCTCTCTCAAAAAAATAAATAAATAAAATCAATTTTAAAAAAAGAAAAAAAGAAAAGGGGCAGCAGCCAGAAGGGAAAATAAAAGCAAGAGAGGTATTTTTTTTAGGATGGGAGAAAGATTGGTAGGTTATGTTTATGAGAAAGATCCAGGGAAAAATTAATGGTTCAGGAAAGGAAGAAGGGAATTGTAGGAGAGATATCCTGCAGTTGGTGAGCAGGGATGGGATTAAGTGCAATGGTTTTAGCTGGGAATACAGAGAGTTCATCCCTGGTAACAGAAAAGAAGGCTGAATATATGGCCATAGAAGTTGGTTGGTGGGAAGACGTGATGGTAGCTTGAGAAAAATTTCTTCTGATTATTTCTATTTTCACATTTGAACAGGAAGCAAGTGGAAGGAGTGAATATTTGCGTTTTGAAGAGGAAGAAGGCATGAAATAGTCATTGAGAGTGCTAATGGAATTGGCAAAGACAGCATAATTGCCAGGCAGCGTTAAGGACCCACTTGAGGCTGGTGATCTTGAATTTAAAGTGAGACCACTTAGCATGATTGTACGGGTTTCTCCAACCACAGTTTGATTTAACTGGGTTGGGACTTTGTCAAATGAGTATAATTAACAAGAGAGAGGCAAGGGAGTTTAACATAATAATGAATGATGGGCTCTGAGCCCAATGTGGAGGGAAGTGGGAAATGTTTGTGGGGGGGGGGTGTGATGGGAAAAAAATTGGTAGAGTCACTATTTTGGAGGTCCCAGTGGGGTAAAATAATTGTCATCAGGTACCAGAGGCACTGAGTTGGTAGTCAAGTGGGATGCTTAACACTGAGGTTATGGAGGGGTTGCAGTTATTAATAATGACAAGATAAGTTATGGCCATGGGAACAAGTGGCAAACTCGGTGAAGAAAATAAAACTGAAAAAAAAAGTCACGGAACTGAGAGGCCAGGGTGTTGGAAATATCATATACATGAGTATTGAAGTCACCAAGAATTGAAACAGGAACGGTATTGACAAGAGTGATGGTGTGCCATGAGGTCAAATATCCTCAATGACTGAAGAGCAAACTAGAAGTCAGCAGATGATTGTAATAAGGAGGGGTATATTAGTCAGGGTTCTCCAGAGAAACAGAACCAATAAGATTTAAAGAGATTTATTATAAGGAATTAGCTTGCACAATTATGAAGGCTGTCAAGTACCAAGATCTACATTCAGCAAGTTGGAGACCCAGGGGAGCTGATGATGCAGTGCTAGTCCAAGTCCAAAGGCCTGAGGACCCAGAGAGGTGAAAGTGTAATCCCAGGCTCAAGGGCCAGCAAGAGACAGTGTTTCAGTTTAAGTTCAAAGGCAGGGAAAAAAAAACAAAAACAAACAAACAAAAAAAATGTCTCAGCTCAAAGACAGTTAGGCAGGAGAAATTCTGTCCTATTTAAGGGAGGTCAGCCTTTCTGTTCTATTCAGACCTTCAACTGATTGGTGAGACATATCCACATTAGGGAGACCAATCTGCTTTATGCAGGCTATCAATTTTAATGTTAACTCATCTAAAAGCACCTTTACAGACACAGCCAGAAAAATGTTTGACCAAATATCTGGGCACTCTGTGGCCTAGTCAAGTTGACACATAAAATTAACCATCAAAAGGAGTAACGGGAGATATGTAACCTAATGACATAAGATTTCTGGCTGGGAGGAGGAGGAAGACAAAATAGTTGGTCATCAGCAGGGAGGAACGAGGAAAATACCTATCCTAACTCCAGGATCAACAGCAGTTGGGCTGTGTTAGAGGAAAAAAAATAATCAACTATTTAAAAAGGCCACAGTGACAGCCATTGGGGTAGAGCCAGATTTCAGTTAGAATATGGAGGTGAAGGAAATATTAAGAGACGTTATTGAGAATAGGATTTGACTGAACACTTGACTCTGACTTCCAGAGGGCATAGCAGCTGAAAAATAGGGTAAACATGAAGATGTACAAGGCAAATATGGAGAGCAGGAAACCTGGGATACCTGTGGGACTGACACACAAAGGACAAAAGGGCAAGGTGAAACTAGTCCTCACAGCCCCACAACAAACCAGTGGTGGCGGAACCCTGTTTACTGCTGACCAGACAGGAAGGGTGGTTGTTTTGTCTGACAGCAGGCCTGTTCAGCTTTATTCTGCTCTTCATGTTTTTCCCCCAGTATGGTGATTTCTTCACTTAATGCTTATTTTTTTGCTGTGTATTTTTATGAAAAAAATCCAGCATCTGATGAACCGTTGTAATAGGCCCATGCTTTATTCAATAAACCGCCATGCTGCCTAGAATGTAAATCCCTAGAGGACACGGTCTCCACAGTGAATATTCGCTCTAAAACTAGTTTATCCTATAGAATCTTTCAACTTTTCTATCCATGATTTCATGTCGGCTCGTTCAAGTCCATAGGAATAATCCTGCTACACTGCTTCAGCATACCCCTGTCTGTTCAATTTATCTGACCTATCCATCTCCTCAGGCCTTTGAGAGAGCTCCAACAATCCCACCTCCTCCAAGAAACCAAAACTGGGAGAAAGGGGGCAAAGAGCCTGGTGCAACTCAGTCTGACCATGGAAATCCATTACTCACGGCAGTAAGCCGAATAGTACCCTGCCCAACCCCACCCCCCCCACCAAAAACCATGCCTACGTTCTATTTCCTGGAAACTGCAAAGGTTACTTTATTTGGAAAATGGGTATTTGCAGATGTAATCAAGTTAAGGATCTTTAGACAAGGAGACCATTTTGGCTTATCCTCGTGATCCCTAAATCCTATGACAAGTGTTCTTGTAAGAGTAAGGCTGAAGGAAATCTGACAGACAGAAGAGGAGGAGGCAATGTGACTACAGAGGCAGAGATGAGAGTGATACAACCACAGGCCACCAGAAGCTGGAAAAGGAAAAAACAAAACAAAGCAGTCTCTCCCCTAGAGCCTCTAGAGGCAGCCTTGCAACCTGCATACACCTTAATTTCAGACTTCTGGACTCAAAAACTGCAAGAGAACAAATTTATGCTGTTTTAAGTCACAAGTTTGTAGTAATTTGTTACCGTAGCCACTCACCCTTCAAATGTCACCCCTCCGTATACACTCACTACTCTATTACATGATATATTCATTTGATGCATCTGATTATGAATACAGAATCGTGGTGTGGTGGTGCCTTTGGGATCACGTAGGCTTGACTTTGAATCCTGGCTCGGGCACTCACTAGTCATAAAATCTGGGCAAGTACTTACAACTTACTGAGCCTCAATTTCCGGTTAAATAAGAATAATACTATTTTTGAAAGATCGCGATCAAAGTCAGAGATAACGATATGTTGCGCTTAGCAGAGTTTAGCATACCGTATGCATTCAGAGATGTTATCAGGTTCAGTACTCCATGGGGCCACATTAGGGATGCCAAACATTAAAATGTCCAAAGGATCGATAACCATATCTACCTTAAGCAAGTCCACCCAAGACCCAGCACACACTTCACTTCTTGCAAGCTGCCACCATGTACACTTCCCTTTATCACTATTTCTTAACAAAAGCAAGAACCCAGGGATTCTAAATTCTAATCTCAGTTCTGAGGTGGGCTCATGACTGTAATCCTAGGTGCTTCCAATAGACCTTTCCTCAGTTTTGGTGTCTACAAAACGACTTAATATGCCTCCTGAGATACACAAAGATCTATAAACAAATAAAATGCCATAAACATCTTCAACCTTGTTGTGAACTGTGTCATCATTGGGCCATTAACTGCAGTAAGATTGGACCTCTACTCAAATAGTTACTTTTTGCAAAAGAAAATGATGTATCCCAGGGATTTAAAAGCTACTTTAGTAGCAGTTGAAGCACTGTAATAGCAAAACTAAAGTCATACATTGTATGTCTGCTTTCCAGACATCTCTGGAAGAGAATCTCTCCCACAGTAGATAGCCAGATGTATGGCCAGAAACCAAAATGGGTTTCAGAATATTGTTGTGTTTTTCAAGTGTCTCTCCAGCTATTTTTAAAGTATTGAACAGATACATAATTGACAATGGCCTACCATTCAATGATTTTGAGGAGTTTATTTATATTCCATAGGCATTTTTCAAATTCTATCTAGCAATGCCCTGATATAAGAGGATATCAAGACATTATTCACTGAGATGACTACCATGAAGAGTAGGAAATTTTCCAGTATTGTGTTAGCTTCAGGACTACATGTCCACAAAACTGTATCTCTCAAAGGCAGGGCTCTGTTATTGGTATTATTAGAGAAAGGGCAAAGTAAAGCTCAGTAAATACATATTCTCTTCCCTCTTCTGTCTCTAACTCCTAAAAATGTGTTGACTGCCATGAAACTGATCAAAACATTTCTTTCAGGTCTTCTGGAATAATCCAATTTAAGTGCTAAAGGAATATGAGGAAAGGGCAAGATTGAATCTATACACGTGTTCAGGGGAAAGAGGCTGAGGCCTGGGAAGGCTTCATTGAGGAAGTAAACAGTTGAACCAGACCACCAACAGCCATACAGCAGAATATCATGCAAATACTAGATATAAAATAAATATTTCTATCACAATTTCTAATTGAAAATTTAGAAATTACAATCGATGATGCTTACGTTTTCCACAGGCACTTCTGACAAAAGAAATGTTAAAAATAACCAAAAAGTATTAAATATGCAATGCTTAACAGACAAGAACACATAAATAAAATAGTCTCTCAAATTCTATTGTTCCATTCATATGTATGAAGGTAGCTACCATCCCAGAGGCAGTTATACCAAGCTCACCGCAGAGTGGGATATTGCATCCAGAATTCCTTTTATTGTACCTTTACAAATTTTAGGCCTAAAGGTGTATAGGTTGAGTGTACTTACAAAAACTACGTTAACTATTCCATGGTTGACTGATCAGTCAAGGGAAGAGGGAAGTATAGAAAAAAGAAAAGGACGTGGAAATAAGAAGCTATGAAAGAAGAGAAGTAACTTCAAAACAGTTAACTGCTGTATGCATATAGACATGGCTTTTGTATTGACAATTTTAAAAACCCATTATCTTTCTTTCTCCAAAAGTGTCCTTTAACCTAAAACTTAAATCTGTGGCATTTCTCAATGTCCCTAGGGTGGCAACATGAATCCAGTGTTCTCAGGGATGATGACTTTTTTTCCCCCAAATACACTTATATCTCCAGCAGAACAGCAGAAGCTGTGCACATCATTGATAAAACTCAGAAAGACTTCCACTCCCAGCTGTCCTTGCTTACTACTTTTCATTTGTAAATTAAATAAGGAAATGATAATGGCATATAAAGTACTGAAACACTTTACAAAAAGAGCTCCATGCCATCCTGCTTTTGCAGAAAGGCTTACTTTCTTTCTTAGGGCATGCTCATGCCAGTCTCCGAGACCTTTTGTATTTGCTAAGATAATGATGCTTGAATTTTCTGATTTCCCCAGATCTGATTGTCTCATGTAACAACTTCTTTCACAATTCTTATTTAAAATCAATCAATCATTCATTCATTCATTCATTTATATGATAAATATTTACTAGTGCCTACTAGATGACCTAGGGATATAGTGGAGAATGAGACAAGCAAGGACCCTGACTTCACAGAGCTTGCATTCTAATAGGGGACACTAAATTACACAAATAATTATTTAACAACTATTTCAAGGGAAAAATATAGCATACTGAGAGTTTATAACAGGGTAAACTGCTGTAATTTGAGAGGGGGGGCACTAGCCAGCTAAGGTCACTTTGGAAAAATTACGTTTGAAGGAAGATCAGAAGAATGTTGGAGTTAGCTAGGTAAAGAGAGGTAGGAAAAATTGTTCCAGGCAGAGAAATAACATGTGGACGTCCTCGTGGAAGGAAAAATTGTGGCAGTCCTGAAATTTTAAAAAGCCAGTCAAGCTGGAGCTCTGAATGAAGAATAGAAAGGGGAAAATGAATTCAGGGAGGAGAAGTGGGAGGAGAGGAGGCATCTTGTGCACAGCCATGGCAAAAAGTTTACATTTGATAAAGTATTCCAGGTACTACTAGAATTAGATGAAATAAAGACAACCATGTTAACTAACTTGCTAGAACTCTTTGTACAAATTAGTCTGAAGATAAATGTACATCAAAGAGAAAATGCTTCACAATCTACCATTCAATGCAATCCCTATCAAAATACCATCGACATTTTTCATAGAGCTGGAACAAACAATCCTAAAATTTGTATGGAACCAAAAAAGACCCCAAATAGCCAAGTTATGTTGAAAAAGAAAACCAAAGATGAGGGCATCACAATTCCAGACTTCAATGGAACAGAATAAAGAGCCCAAAAATGGACCCTCAACTCTATGGTCAACTAATCTTTGATAAAGCAGGAAAGAATATCCAATGGAAAAAAGACAGTGTCTTCAACAAATGGTGTTGGGAAAACTGGACAGCCACATGCAGAAGAATGAAAGTGGACCACTTTTTTATACCATATACACAAATAAATTCAAAATGTATGAAAAACCTAAATGTGAGACAGGAATCCATCAAAATCCTAGAAGAGAACACAGGCAGAAACCTCTTCGACCTCCGCTGCAACAACTTCTTGCTAGACATGTCTACAAAGGCAAGGGAAACAAAAGCAAAAATGAACTTTTGGGACTTCATCAGGATAAAAAGCTTTTGCACAGCAAAGGAAACAGTCAACAAAACTAAAATGCAACCTACGGAATGGGAGAAGATATTCACAAATGACATATCAGATAAAGGGCTAGTATCCAAAATCTATAAAACTTATCAAACTCAACACCCAAAGAACCAAAAAAAAACCAGTCAAGATATGGGCAGAAAACATGAACAGATATTTCTCCAAAGAAGACAAATGGCTAACAGACACATGAAAAAAATGTTCAACATCACTAGCCATAAGGGAAGTACAAATCAAAAACCACAATGAGATACCACCTCACACCAGTCAGAATGGCTAAAATTAACAAGTCAGGAAATGACAGGTGTTGCTGAGAATGTGGAGAAAGGGGAACCTTCTTACACTGTTGGTGGGAATGCAAACTGGTACAGCCACTCTGGACAACAGTATGGAAGTTCCTCAAAAAGTTAAAAATAGAACTACCCTATGACCCTGCAATTTGCACTACTGGGTATTTATCCAAAAGATACAAAAATAGTGATTCAAAGGGGCACCTACACCCCAATGTTTACAGCAGCAATGTCTACGATAGCCAAAATATGGAAAGAGTCCACATGTCCATCAACAGATGAACAGGTAAAGAAGATGTGGTCTACATACACAATGGAATATTAGCCATCAAAAAGAATGAAATCTCGCCATTTGCAACAACGTGGATGGAACTAGTAGGTATTACGCTAAGTGAAATAAGTCAGAGAAAGACAAATACCATATGCTTTCACTCATGTGAAATTTAAGAAACAAAACTGGTATCAAGATAAGATTGAATAGAGTGAAAAATGGGCTAGTATAGGGCATAAATCTATGAAACATATATGTGAAAAAATAAAAGTTGAGAAGTGACTTAAAAGCATAGGTTGGGAAATAAGAATCTATTTGAAACGCAAGCAGGGTTAAAAAAAAAAAGAATAAAAGAAACAAAAAGGAAACGTAAAATTTCAGCCTGAAGTATAAGCGAGTCGTGAGAGGGAACACCTGAAGCTCCCTATATTATTTTCCCCTGGCGCTGGAGTTTTACAGTCCTGTGGGAAATAAGCATATCATTGACCTGTTCTTGCAGTCAGTCTTCTGGGAGAGGGGCCTGCTGCTCGGCTTCTCAGGCCGAGTGAAGTTGCTTGGGTGGAGTTGCTTCCCTCCTTCTCAGGGGGAACTTGAACTGGTCGGCTGCACGGCTTCTCTTCCCTGGCGTCTTTCCGCTTCTCTTTAGAGAGTCAGAGGAAACATGGCCATGCGGGAATCTCCGGCCCAGAATAACAGTGTTGCAGTCCATCCCCCTCAATAGATCCTCCAGGTCAATCCGTCTCCACACCTGCACGCAATCTTCTGACAGCGCAGCCGTTGCAATGATTCATAATGTCTTTGCCCGGGGCGGAATTGCTCGGCCCTTGCCTGGGGCCAGGCTAAATCACCTGCTCGGGTTTGCTCTCTGTGGCTTTTGTTCCCTGAAGGCTTTCCATGCAGCTTTAGAGGATAAGAATGAGAATGGCGGCCTCCCAATCTCCCGCCCCGCCCCGCCCCGGAAGAGCCGAGAGAGCTCGGGGGCTCCACTCCTCAGTGCACCCTCAGGGAAAAGCAGTCAATCACTCCTGTTTCCCTGGACTCTGGCCGCACTCCATGCACCTGGCCTATGACCCAGCGTTCCTATCTCTGGCACGCGGCCCTGTTTGGAGCCTCCAAACCCAGCAGCCTCCTGCGATACGCTCTCAGGCCACTCCTCCTGAGGGAGGAATGGGGCTCTTCCTGGTTCTGCCGCTTGTTGGCCCCCTGCGACTATGCCAGGAATCACGGTTTATGGCAATTCCGAGCTGAGAGCCCACTCCTGGGCTCACTCTTTGCAGCCGGGTTCCCCACTCCGATACCTGGGAGCTCTGCCACCCTCAGACAGCTCCGGTCTTCCTGTGACCCCGAGGGTCCTGAGACCCCACTGTCCCAGCGAGAGTTCCACCTCCCACCCCGCTTAGCCACCTGAGTGACGTCCTTCACTGTAGCAGACTTCCCAAAGTTCCAATTTTCTGCTCAGATATTCTGTCACTTGCCAGTAGGTGGCTGATGGAGCCCCGCCCCCCTCCCCGGGTCTATCTTCCTATATATCTCCTTGGATTGACTTCTCCTTTGCAATTTTGGGATATAGTGTCTTCTAACACACAGACCAAAAATCAAGCAGGAACAGGCAAATCACCCTGCTTTATCCACCCTGAGAGATTATAATCTCTTTCCCCAACCCCCTCTTTTCTTTCTTTCTTTCTTTTTTATTTCTTCTTTACTGTTTTGGATCATCTTGGTTTCGGTGGCATATATGTGGTAGCTTTCGACCACTTCAGATTTTTTCTAAGGTGCATTTTGCTTGGGTAGTGGTTGATATTTTGGACTCTGTCCATTCCCCTCAACCATCCCTTAACAGAATGACAAGGAGGAGGAACTCCCAACAAAGAAAAGAACCAGAAACAACGTCCTCTGCCACAGATCTAATGGATATGGATATAAGCAAGATGTCAGAGATAGACTTCAGGGTAGCAATCACGAAGTCAATAGCTAGGCTTGAAAAAAGCATTAGTGACAATATAGAATCTCTAAGGGCAGGAATGAGTTATAATCAGGCCGAACTTAAAAATGCTGTGAATGAGATGCAGCCTAAACTGGATACTTTAACATCCTTGGTAAATGAGGTAGAAGAAGAATTAGTAATCTAGAAGATAAGCTGATAGAAAGGAAGGGAGCTGAGGAAGATCGGGATAGGCAGCTAGTACCCCATGAGAACAGACTTAGAGAGATCAGTGACACCATGAAATGTTCCAATGTCAGAATTATTGGGATGCCCAAGGGGGTGGAGAGAGAGAGAAAAAAGACTAGAAGGTATATTTGAGCAAATCATAGCAGAGAACTTCCCTAATCTAGGGAAGGAAACAAGCATTCAGTGTCCAAGAGGCAGAGGGGACTCCTCCCAAAATCAATAAAAATAGATCAACACCCCAACATATAATAATGAAGCTTGCAAATCTTAGAGCCAAGGAAGTTATCCTGAGAGCAACAAGGGGGAAGAGATTTCTTATATACAGAGGGAGGAACATCAGAATAACATCAGACTTATCCAAAGAGACCTGGCAAGCCAGAAAGGACTGGCAAGACATATCCAGGTACTAAATGAGAACTTGCAGCCAAGAATATACAGCAAGGCTGTCGTTCAGAATGGAAGGAGAGAGAAAGAGCTTCAAGGACAAGCAGAAACTGAAAGAATATGTGACCACCAAGCCAGCCCTGCAAGAACTATTAAGGGGGATTCTATAAAAGAAGAAAGACCCCAAAAGTAATATAGACCAGAAATTAACAATCTATAGAAACAGGGATTTTATAGGCAATATGATGGCACTAAATTCTTATCTTTCAGTAGTTACTCTCAGTGTGAAAGGTTGAATGCTCCCATCAAGAGACAGGGTTTCAGATTGGATAAAAAAGCAGGACCCATTCATATGCTGTCTACAAAAGACACATTTTGAACCTAAAGACACCTTCATATTGAAAGTGAGGGGATAGAGAACAATTTACTATGCCAACAGACCTCAAAAGAAAGCTGGGGCAGCAATCCTCATATCAGACAAATTAGATTTTAAACCAAAAACTGTAGTAAGAGATGTAAAGGGATACTATATCATACTTAAAGGGTCTGTCCAACAAGAAGATCTAACAATTATAAATATTTATGCTCCTAACTTGGGAGCAGCCAGTTTTATAAACCAATTAATAACAAAATTAAAGAAACACATTGATAATAATACAATAATAGTAGGGGACTTTAATACCCCACTCACAACAATGGACAGATCATCTAAGCAAAAGATGAATGAAGAAACAAGAGCTTTGAAGAACACATTGGACCAGATGGACTTTGTAGATATATATAGAATATTCCACCCTAAAACAACAGAAAACTCATTCTTCTCCAGTGCACATGAATTTCTCCAGAATAGATCACATACTGGGTCACAAATCAGGTCTCAATTGATATCAAAAGACTGAGATTATTCCCTGCATATTTTCAGACCACAATGCTTTGAAACTGGAACTCAATCACAAGGAAAAATTTGGAAGGAACATAAACACTTGGAGGTTAAAAAGCATCCTGCTAAAGAATGAATGGGTCAACCAGGGAATTAAAGAGGAACTTAAACAATTCACACAAACCAATGAAAATGAAAACACATTGGTTCAGAACCTATGGGATTCTGCAAAGGTGCCCTTAGAGGGAAGTACATAGCCATCCAAGCCTCTCTCAAAAAATTAGAAAAATCCCAAATTCACAAGCTAACCTTATACCTAAGGTTATACCTAAGGATCTGGAGAAAGAACAGTAAATAAAGCCTAAACCAAGCAGGAGAAGAGAAATAATAAAGATTAAAGCAGAAATCTATGAAATAGAAACCAAAAGAACAGCAGAACAGATCAATGAAACTGGAAGTTGGTTCTTTGAAAGAATTAATAAGATCGATAAACCTCTAGCCAGACTTATCCAAAAGAAAAGAGAAAAGATCAAAATAAATAAAATCATGAATGAAAGGGGAGAAATCACGACAAATACCAAGGAAATAGAGAACTTATAATCAGAACTTATTACCAGCAGCTATATGCCAACAAACTAGACAATCTGCATGAAATGGATGCATTCCTGGATACTTATAAACTACCAAGACTGAAACAGGAAAAAATAGACAATCTGAACAGACTAATAGCTAGCAAGGAAATTGAAACAGTAATCAAAAACCTTCCAAAAAACAATCCAGGGCCTGATGTCTTCTACCAAACACTCAAAGAAGAAATCATACCTATTCTACTGAAGCTATTAAAAAAAAAATAGAAATGGAAGGAAAACTTCCAAACTCATTCTATGAGGCCAGGATTAACCTGATCCCAAAACCAGACAAAAACCCCATCAAAAAGGAAAATTACAGACCAACATCCCTGATGAACATGGATGCCAAAATACTCAACAAGATCCTAGCCAATAGGATCCAAAGGTACATTAAAAGGATTAGTCACCATGACCAAGTGGGATTTATTCCTGGGATGCAAGGGTGGTTCAACATTTTCAAATTAATGTGATAGATCACATTAACAAAAGAAGAGACAAGAACCATATGATCTTCTCAATTGATGCAGAAAAAGTATTTGACAAAATACAGCATCCTTTCCTGATTAAAACTCTTCAAAATATAGGGATAGAGGGAACATTACCTCAATATCGTAAGGGCCATCAATGAAAAGCCCACAGCAAATATCATTCTTAATGGGGAAAAACTCAGAGCTTTTCCCTTAAGGTCAGGAACATGACAGGGATGCCCACTCTCACCACTTTTGTTCAACATAGTACTAGAAGTCCTAGCCTCAGCAATCCGACAACAAAAAGAAATAAAAGGCATTTGAATTGGTAAAGAAGAAGTCAAATTCTCTCTCTTCCCAGATGACATGATACTTTATGTGGAAAACCCAAAAGACTCCACCTCCAAATTACTAGAACTCATATAGCAATTCAGCAATGTGGCAGGATACAAAATCAACGCACAGAAATCAGTTGTATTTCTATACACTAACAATGTAACTAAAGAAAGAGAAATTAAGGAATTGATTCCATTTACAATAGCACCAAAACCCATAAGATACCTAGGAATAAACCTAACCAAAGAGCCAAATTGTCTGTACTCAGAAAACAATAGAACATTCATGAAAGAAATTGAGGAAGACATAAAGACATGGAAAAACATTCCACACTCATGGATAGGAAGAATAAACATTGTGAAAATGTCTATGCTGTCCAGAGCAATCTACACTTTCAATGTGATCCCTATCAAAATTCCATCGATATTTTTCACAGAACCGGAAAAAACAATCCTAAAATTTGTATGGAACCAGAAAAGATGCCAAATCACCAGGGGATTTTTGAAAAAGAAAATCAAAGCTGGGGGCATCACAATGCCTGACTTCAAGTTATATTACAAAGCTGTGGTCATCAAGACAGCATGGTATTGGCACAAAAACAGACACATAGATCAATGGAACAGAATAGAGAGCCCAGAAATGGACCCTCAACTCTATGGTCAAGTAATCTTCCACAAATCAGGAAAGAATATCCAACGGAAAAAAGACAGTCTCTTCAATAAATGGTGCTAGGAAAATTGGATAGCCACATGCAGAAGAATGAAACTAGACATTCTATTACACCATTCACAAAAATAAACTCAAAATGGTTGAAAGACCTGGGTGCCTCGGTGGCTCAGTTGTTAAGCGTTTGCCTTCAGCTCAGGTCATGATCCCAGGGTCATGGGATCGAGCCCCACATCAGGCTCCCTGCTCAGCAGGAAGCCTGCTTCTCTCTCTCCCACTCCCCCTGCTTGTGTTCCCTCTCTCACTGTCTTTCTCTGTCAAATAAATAAATAAAATCTTTTAAAAAATGGTTGAAAGACCTAAATATGAGACAGGAATCCATCAAAATCCTAGAGGAAAACATAGGCAGTAACCTCTTCAACACTGGCCACAGTGACTTCTTTTAAGAAATGTCTCTAATGGCAAGGGAAACAAAAGCAATAATGAACTTTTGGGACTTCATCAAGATAAAATCTTTCACAGCAAAGGAAACAGTCAACAAAAGGGCTTGTATCCAAGATCTATAAAGAACTTCTCAAACTCAACACCACCAAAAAAACAAATAATCCAGTCAAGAAATGGGCAGAAAACATTAACAGACCCTTCTCCAAAGAAGACATACAAATGACTAACAGACACATGAAAAAAATGTTCAACATCACTAGCCATCAGGGAAATACAAATCAAAACCACAATGAGATACCATCTTACACCAGCTAGAATGGCAAAAATTAACAAGGCAGGAAACAACTAGTGTTGGCAAGGATGTGGAGAAAGGGGAACCTTCTTACACTGTTGGTAGGAATGCAGGCTGGTACAGCCACTCTGGAAAACAGTATGGAGGTTCCTCAAGAAGTTAAAAATAGAGCTACCCTATGATCCAGCAATTGCACTACTGGGTATTTACCCCAAAGTTACAGATGTACTAAAAAGAAGGGACACATGCACCCCAATGTTCATAGCAGCAATGTCCACAATAGCCAAACTGTGGAAGGAGCCAAGATGCCCTTCAACAGATGGATAGATAAAGAAGATGTGGTTCATATATACAATGGAATATTACTCAGCCATCAGAAGGGATGAATACCCACCATTTATATTGACATGGATGGAACTGGAGGAGATTATGCTAAGTGAAATAAATCAAGCAGAGAAAGACAATTATCATATGGTTTCACTCATATGTGGAACATAGGGAATAGCATGGAGGACCATAGGGGGAGAGAAAACTGAATGGGAAGAAATCAGAGAGGAGGGGAGCCTGGGTGGGTCAGTCATTAAGCATCTGCCTTTGGCTCAGGGTGTGATCTGGGCATTCTGGGATCAAGCCCCGCATCAGGCTCCTCCACTGGGCGGCTTCTTTTCCTCTCCCAATCCCCCTGCTTGTGTTCCCTCTCTCACTGGCTGTCTCTCTCTCTGTCAAATAAATAAATAAAATCTTTTTAAAAAATCAGAGAGGAAGACAAACCATGAGAAGACTCTGGACTCTAGGAACCAAACTGAGGGTTACAGAATGGGGGGAGATAGGATAACTGCAGGATGGGTATTAAGGAGGGCACATGTAGTGATGAATGCCGGGTGTTATATGCAACTAATGAATCGTTGAACACTACATCAAAAAATAATGATGTACTCTATGTTGGCTAATTGAAAATAAGAAAAAATAAAGAAAGAAGAGAGAAGAAAAAGAAAAAAGAAACAAAACTGATGAATATAGGGAAGAGAAGTGAAAATAAGAAGAAAACAGAGAGGGAGACAAACCGTAAGAGACTCTTAACTATAGGAAATAAACTGAGGGTTGCTGGAGCGGAGGTGGGTGGGGGGATGGAGCAATTGGGTAATGGGCATTAGGAGGGCACTTGATGTAATGAACACTGGACATCATATGCAACTGAAGAATCACTAAATTCTATCCCTGAAATTAAAAATACACTATATGTTAACTAAATTGAATTTAAATTTTAAAAAATGAAAATACTTCATATCAGCAAAATGTATATATTTTTGTATTGATACACTATCAAGTTTATTGATTACAATATATTTTCTTATATTATTTTACACTTACATTTTCCCATTCCTAGTTACTTTAGTACAAGTAGTCAACTTTAAGGTACAAGAGAATACGTATTATGCTTTTTTTCTGGAATTTCAATATATTGTAGAAAGTACCTGACATCACATTAAATCTGTTCTTATAGATATTTGAAATTTTTGTTTGTTTTTATTTTTAATAGGCCTATCTTCAAAATAGCTGGTAACACAGAGCCAATCTAATCTCTTCATTAAAGCAGAGAAGTAAAGTAAAATATACTATGAAATGAAAGTATGTTCCCTAAATAATAACAGCTCTGTATGCCAAAAGCGTATTTGGATTTTATGAATCGATGGTTTAAGGTAATCTTCTCCCATTAAGTCCTTAAAGGGGTGTGTGTGTGTGTGTGTGTGTGTGTGTGTGTGTGACAGAGAGAGAGAGAGAAAGAGAGAGAGAGAGAGGAGAAATAATATTCAAATAGACATATATATTACTGCCTTCCATCACCAAGGATACTACTTGTAGTGAGAACTGGTAGTGTCATAGTACAACAAAAATAGATTCAAAACCAAGGATGTTTTTCATTACTAAAAACACATGATTTGTGGGTTAAAATGTTTGGCCAACTAACTACTGACATAAGGACAGTGAACTACATTTCATGGAAGCCATACAGAATGAACAGAGTTTATGCATTTAAGTTCTTTCATTGCTGCTCACTAAATGTGTGACTTGGACAAGCTACTTAATCCTTCTGAGTCTCAGTTTTCTTCTCCATTAAATGAGTATAAACCATTCATAAAATTGAAGTACAGATCAAACTATACAATATACAAGTGTTTATTAAACATGATATTAACTATTATCAAAAATTAACTATGATTAACCATTATTAAACTTCTAGTAAACTATTTATTAAACAAAGTATTTCCAAATATCACTTTTTTTTCCACTGGAGAATTTTGATGTACTAATCTTGCAAGGACTATTTTGTTCTTATAGATTAAAATTGAACTTGGATATGACAATCTTAGTGCTACTTAAATTGTTCCAGTGCATAGTAAAAAGAAAACTTTCATTTTGTCGGTGAATGAAGCATAATGTTGATACCTCAACCTGATAAAAACATACACACAACAACTACAGACCAATCTCATGAATACTGATGGAAAACTTGGAATTATATGTACAAGCAGATTCCAATTACACATTAAAAATAAAAAGATATTATGACCAAATGAGATTCATTCCAGAGATGCAGGGAAGGTTTAAAATGAGAAAATTCCTTATTCATCATTTTAATAAATCTAAGGGAAAAAAACTATAAGATTTTCTCCATAGATGCTGAAAACAGGCTACACAAAATTTAGCACTGTGAGGTAACATGAGTCTCCCTCTCTCTCTCCCTCTCTCTCTCACACACACACAAACACACACATATATAATACACAAATATATATTTATGTGTTTATAAATATGAAGGCAGGGAAACATTATGAGCACTGTCACTAAGGAGTAGAACAAGGGAACAAGTCCCTCTACCTCAACTACAGTTTCACGACAAGAGAAAAAGTCATGAAAATTGGAAAAGAAGTTTTATGTATAACAAAATAATAGTATATATGGAAAAACAAAAAAAATAAAAAAGTAAAATAAATACAAAACTAAATTAAAGTTTTTTTGACATGACATAAAATCAGCACAGAGAAACAACAGCATACACACACACACACACACACACACACACACACAGAAATCAGAAGCTACGTAGGCAACACAGTATTCAAAACCTATATAAGAAAATATTAAAACTGGGGGTGCCTGGGTGGCTCAGTCAGTTAAGCATCTGCCTTTAGCTCAGGTTATAATCTCAGAGTCCTGGCATCGAGCTCCATGTCGGGGTCTGCTCAGTGGGGAGCCTGCTTCTCCCTCTCCATCCGACTGCTGCTCCCCCTGCTTGTGCTCTCTCTGTCAAATAAATAAATAAAATCTTTTAAAAGAGAAAATATTAAAACATTCCTGAAAGGCCTGAAAATAAATCTGAACAATTGAGAAAGCAGCTCTTGTACTTGGATAGGATAACTCAACTTTGTAAAGATGTCTTCCCAATTTAATATATTAATTTAATGCTATCTCATCAAATATAAGAAGTTATTTTTTATAAAGGTAGACATGTGGATTCTGAAATTCACATGGAAAAATTAACATGTAAGAGCTCTGAGAAAAAAGAGCAATAAAAGGAGAACTAGTGCAACTATATGTTAAAACATGCTCTAAAGTTTCTATAATGAAGATTCTGTGGTAACGGCAGATAAATAGGCCTACAGACTAATTTTACTGAATAGGAAGTCCACAGATAGACAAAATGATACACAAAAATTTAGTATATGATAACTATATCACATAACTGAGAAAAAGATGAATGTTTTAACAAATGGCATGGGACCCCTACATAGCTATTTGGGGAAAAGTTAAATTAGATACATCATACCTAGAATAAACACCAAATAGAACAGAAATGTAAGTGTTCAAAAACTGAAACCACATAAATATTAAAAGAAACATTGGGGGGAATACATTTACAACCTGGATATGGGGCAAGTCTTTTAACTATAACTCAAAATCTGGAAACAATAGAAGAAAAGAATTGTGACTTTATCTACATAAGAATGGAAAACTTCAGCACTGCAGAAAATAGATAGCATAAAAAGAGGAAAAAGACAAATGAAAAACCAGAAGAAAATCCGTTCAACTTATATCATAAACAAAGGGCTATTTCCCAAGTATGTAAAGAGCTTTTAAATGACAAGAAAAACAAGATAGGAAAAGTGGTCAAAAGATATGAACAGACAATTCACAGAAAAAGAAATAAAAATAGCACTCATGATAGGAAAAGTACTTCATTCGCAATAATAGAAGTGTAAATTAAAACTAAACTGAGACGCCATTTAAAAAAAAAACCTATCAGATGATTCAAAATAGCTCTTATCCTGGTAATGCTACAGGATAACAGGCAGTCTCATCCATTTCTGATGGGTATGTAAAATGGAAAAACCACTGTGGGAGGGAATTTAGAAATATCTGACAAACTGCACATGCACTTACTTTTTTTTTTAAACCTTTTTTTTATTTATTTATTTGACAGAGAGAGAGACAGCCAGTGAGAGAGGGAACACAAGCAGGGGGAGTGGGAGAGGAAGAAGCAGGCTCCCAGCAGAGGAGCCCGATGTGGGGCTCGATCCCAGAAAGCCGGGATCACACCCTGAGCCAAATGCAGACGCTTAATGACTGAGCTACCCAGGCGCCCCATACTTACTTTTTGATCTAGCAATCCTTCTCTCAGAAACTTACTGTAAAGGTATATCTCCACAAATATAAAAATAAAATATGCACATTGTCGTTAATGGTGAAACATATTTGTTATAACAAAATATTTCCCATACACAGCCCCGTACATGAAAGAATTATGAATAACTATGGCAAATCCACAAAGTTAATTATGCTACTGCACAAAAATAGGGATGGTATCTATGAATTGACAGAGTTACTTTTTTTTTTTTAAAGATTTTATTTATTTATTTGACAGAGATAGAGACAGCCAGTGAGAGAGGGAACACAAGCAGGGAGAGTGGGAGAGGAAGAAGCAGGCTCATAGCGAAGGAGCCTGATGTGGGGCTCGATCCCATAACACCAGGATCACGCCCTGGCCAAAGGCAGACGCTTAACAACTGCGCCACCCAGGCACCCCTGACAGAGTTACTTCTGAATTTACAATTAAGTGAAAAAACCAAGTGCAAAGAAATGTATGTAGAAAACTTCCCAGCTCATTCTATGAGGCCAATATTATTCTCATACCAAAACTGACAAAGAAATCACAAAAAAATTACATGACATTATTCCATATGAATATAGACAAAAATCGGCAACAAGATATTAGCAAACCAAAGCTCGCAACATATAAAAAGGGTTATATGACATGATTAAGTGTGATTTATTCCAGGAAGGCAAGATTGATTCAACATAAAAATCAGTCAATGTAATAACTCATATTAGCAGAATAAAAAACAGAAAATACATGATCATCTCAATACATACAGAAAGAGCATTTAACAAAATCCAACATCCTTTCATAATAAAAACACCAAACAAACTAAGAGTAAAAAGGAATTTCCTCATTTTGATGAAGGACATCTATGAAAACCCACAGCTAGCCTTAGACTTAATGGTAAAAGACTGAAAAATTTCCCTCTAAGATCAAGAGCAAGACAAGGATATTTGTTCATGTCACCTCTATGCAACATAGTACTAGAGGTTGTAGCCAGAGAAATCAGGCGAGAAAAAGAAATAAAAGGGATCCATATTGGAAAAGAAGAAGTAAAACTATCCCTATTTGCAGATGTCATAATCTTGTAGAGAGAATCCTATGCAATCTTCAAAATGAACTATTACAGTTAATAAACAAGTTCAGCAAAGTTGCAGGATACAAGACCAATAAGCAAAAATCAGATGTATTTCTATATACTTGAAACAATTTGAAAATGAAATTTTAAAAATTCAATTTTGAGTAATAGCAAAAAGAATAAGAAACTAAAGAATAAATTTAACAAAATAAGTGGAAGACATACAAATAAAAACAGCAAAACATCACTGAAACAAATTAAAGAAGACCCAAATAAGTGGAAAGATAATGTTCATTAATTGAAAGACTTAATATTGTTAAGATGGCAATACTCCCCAAATTGATCTAGATTCAATAGAATCTCTATTAAATCCCAGTTGCCTTTTTTGAAGAAACTGACAATTTGAGCTTAAGATTCATATTAAAACGCAAAGGATCCAGAATAACCACACACACACCAAAAAAAAAAAAAATCTTGGAAGAAGAAAAAAGTTGGAGGATTCATGCTCCGCAATTGTAAAACTTACTATAAAACTACTGTAATCAAGACAGCTTGAGACTGGCATAAGGACAGACATACAGCTCAATGAAATAGAGATTCCAGAAATAAACTTATACATCTATGGTCAATTGATTTTCAGTAAGGGTGCCAAGATAATTCAATGGGGAAATAGTAGTCTTTTCAACAAATGGTGCTGGGACAACTGGGTATCCACACGTAAACGAATGAATTTACGCTACTACCTCATACCAACTATGAAAGTTTAACTCAAAATGGGTCAAAGACCAAAATAAAAGAGATAAAACTTAAAACTTTGAGAATTTTGAAAACAGAGATGTAAAACATAACTATGAAAACATAGGTGTTAATTCTTGTGATCCTGGGTTAAGAAATGGTTTCTTAAATATGACACCAAAAGCAGAAAGAACCAAAAAGAAAACAGATAAATTGGATTTCATCAAAATTAAATACTTCTGTGTACCAAAGGACACTCAAAAAAGTGAAAAGACAACCTACTGAATGGGAGAAAATATTTGTAAATCATATATCTGATAATAATTAGGCCTAGTATGCATAAGTATTTCTAACAACTCAACAATAAAAAATCAACCCAATTAAAAAGTGGGCATTTCTCTAAAAAAGGATATACGAATGGTCAATAAGCACAAGAGAGAATACTCACCATCATTAATCATTAGGGAAACACAAATAAAAATCACAATGCTATACCACTTCATGCCAACTAGGGTGGCTACATTTAAAAACATGAACAATAGGTGTTGCTGAGAATGGGAAGAAATTGTAAAACCCATATAATACTAGTGGGATTATAAAATGGCAAAGCCACTTTGGAAAACAATCTGTCAGTTGCTCAAAATGCTAAACACAGAATTCCATGTGACCTAGCAATCCCAGTCCTAGATATAAACCCAACAGAATTGAAAACAGGTGTTTTGAAACAAAAACTTGAATATTATAACCAAACAGTATTTATAATAGCCGAAATGTGAAATAAGCCGAAGTCCATTAACTGATGAATGGATAAACAAAATTTGGTACAGTCGTACAATGGAATATTATACAGCCATAAAAAAGAATGAAGTACTATACATGCTACAACACGGATGAACCCTGAAGATATTATACTAAGTGTAAGAAGTCAATCACAAAAGGGCATGTATTGTATCATTCCATTTGTATGAAATGTCCACAATAGGCAATCAATCCATCAAGACAGAAATTATAATAACAATTATTATAATCTCACCTGTAGCCAATATTTTATTTTATTTTTTGAGATGATGAAAATATGCTGGAATTAGATAGCCGTGATGGTTGCACAACTTTGTGAATATTCTAAAAATACTGAATCGCCCACATAAAAGGGTGAATTTTATGGTATGTTAATTATAACTCAATAAGAAGAGTAATCTAGACATAAATGTTATGTTAAGGAATTCCAAAATTTTCTGAATGTGGGGATCACCGAAGGATTTTGAATAAAAATGTGGTAAAAAATTAGATTTAAGTTTCAAAAAGACAACACTAACAGCAATGAGAAGAACAGGTTAGAAGGAAGAGAGCCAGTAAGAAGGATCACGTAGGAGTCCATTCAAATAAACCTGGCAGGCAATGAGCATCTATCTGAACTAAGGCAACAGTAGCGGAAAAGGAAGGGACAACCTGAAGAGGTATTAGGGGAATGTACTGGTATATCCAACTATACTGACCTGAGTTACCACTACAGTAAATGTTTGAGTATAGCTTGTTTTCATTGATAAAACAGAGTTTTATTATCTACTGTTCAGTAGAATTAAAGTAACATAACAGAATTTATAAAACCAATTATCTGTATTTTATAACAAGTTGTGAATCAGTTTATAGTTCCTACAATATGAATTGTTGTTTCCAAAAGAGCACTATTTTATAATAGCACCAACAATTGTTTTTCATTTGCACCATAACTTTTCCAGAATAAGTGCTAATTCTATTTGTTTTCAATTACATTAGTACTCATTGTACTAAAGATGAGCAATATAGAGTAAAAGAGCAAAAAGATTCCTTTCATGCTACTCCCTCCTCTAAGGTAAACACTTGAAAATTTGGCATTTATCATTCTGTTCTTTTCACCTTTTATACAAAAGCATACACACATTCATACACATATAGGTTTTAAAATATTTGTAAATGTTGGGGCACGTGGGTGGTGCAGTCAGTTAAGCATCTGATTCTTGGTTTCAGCTCAGGTTGTGATCTCAGGGCTGTGAGATGGAACCCCATGTCACGCTCAGCATGGAGTCTGCTTGGGTTTCTCTCTCTCCTTCTCTCTCTGCCCCTCCCCACTAAAATAAATAAATAAATCTTAAAATATGTGCAAATGGCATGAATTACTTTTATCCTTAACAATTCCTATCAGAACTTCCTCTCATGAATATAAAGTATATATTAGTTTTACCCCAGCACTGTAGCTCATAGAGGGATGTAATTTATCCTAAATTATCTAAGTTTATCTCCTTTGATAAACATTTTGGCATCATTGTTGTTGCTGTTAAAAAATAAAAGAGTAATCCCAGCATCTTTTTCAAAGTTCATAACAGTTCCTGCAAGTACTAGTGTTTGTATAAAATGGGGATGGACTCACAGAAGTTCAGAGTTGGAGGAGACAGGGGCCGTTGCTCATTCTAAGGGCTATTTTGTTAAATAAGAGAAGGACCTGAAGAGTTACCCACTAATGAAAATATTTCAGGTTATAAACAAGGAGGCAAAGATCTATGAGATAGGAGCACCCTGAACAGGACATTACTTTCAAAGGCAACATGAAATTATAAAAAGAGCACCAGAGTTGGGGTGGGAATTTCTGGCCCAAATTCTGACATTTTCTACCATGGACAAGTCCTTGAGCATATCTATCCCAAATTGTAAAATGTAAATAAAAATCCTTCTCCTCTGAGTTGGTGTGCGTCTCAAAGAAGAAAATGAATACAAAAGTGACTTTTAAAGTGTTAAATGCTGTTCACATGTTAATTAATCTTTAATATCTACTCCTGTGAATTTCCCTCTGGTATTACTGTTTAATGTGTTAGATAGCTTTTCTTTTTTTTTTTTTTAAAGATTTTATTTATTTATTTGACAGAGATAGAGACAGCCAGCGAGAGAGGGAACACAAGCAGGGGGAGTGGGAGAGGAAGAAGCAGGCTCACAGCAGAGGAGCCTGATGTGGGGCCCAATCCCTTAACGCCGGGATCACGCCCTGAGTTGAAGGCAGACGCTTAACCGCTGTGCCACCCAGGCGCCCCTAGATAGCTTTTCTCCTGATACTCCACATCTCCCAATATTAGTATCTCTCTGCCAGAACATTCGAGTCTACCATAACAGTCCATCTTACATTCCCATTTTACTAAATAATATCTACTGAAGAAAAGAAGAAATGAAGTTAACATTTACTGACTATCAGATAAGATACTAAGCGGTTTTTTCTTATATTAGTCCTGAGATGTAATTATTCCCATGATATAGGTACAGAAGATTGAGTCAAGTAAACTGTCTGGGGTTGGCAGAATAAATCTCTAACAAAGCCACAACAGGGATCAAAAGTCTTTCTGATCACCAACACATGCTCGTTGAACTCAAACTTTAAGAACAATCTATTCTCAACTCTCAACAAACCGATCTTTCCATATATACTTGTCTATCTCTTCTAAGGTCCATTTTCTGATACTAATTCCAAACTCCCCAACTTTTATTCCAATGAATAACAGATTTCTTTCTTTTTCCCATATACATATTGATCAGATTTCTACACAGGCAGCTCCTATACTGTACAGGTGCCTAAAACCCTTCCAATTTGTCTTCTTGATACATGGGGGTAGAAAAACTTGTTCCAAAACTTGATAGTAAAATTGATTTTTGAACCATACACACACACACAGCTGTAGTGAGGAAGTATTCTAAGTCATTAATATTTTAATTACCTTCCAGGTTCTTCCACCCCCAGAGCCGAGTCTTTTTCAATCCCTCTCAAAATTTAGCTTGACACTTCCCAGGAACATAGAGTACCTCAGGTGACTGAGATACCAGAACTACTGAGAAGCTGGGGTAAGAACAGAAAGTACAGAATGTTGACTCTGAAAATAATGTCAGAAATCATCTAGGTACATTCAGGTACAATGGAAACAGGAGAGTGCTATTGAAGCAACCCGTGAAATGTTAAAACAAAGGGGTAGGGGTCAGATTTGTTTCATCTCCGGAAAGTGGGAAGTATGCAAGGTACAAGCCACCAATGCCGACTTATCTGTGCCAGAGAAAATTATTTTGGGACTGGACTGAAAAAGACAAAGAAGGCTGACTATCCTTACTGAGGAAGAGTAGCATTACTAGGAAGTAGACAAAATCCTGAAAGGATTCTTGGAACACTGCCACAGGGGAGAAAATGGCAAATAACACTCCATAGAAAAATACTGCCAGGAAACAGATGCGACTTACCATATCACCGACATATCATATCATAATATCTCATATCACCATCAACTTTAAAAAGGAATCATAGCTACACAACAAGAGAACAAATCAGAGATCTGAGCTTCAGGAATATGCAGGAGTCAATAGAAGCTGAAACATGAGCTGGCAAAACTGGGCAAAGAAGTACAAGAAAAACAAAACTATCACAAAAATAAAGCCAAATTGGAAGCAACACCAATAATGATGGATACTCCTGAAACCCCTATAAGGCACATAGAAAGCAGGATTGATAAAAGTAAGCAGAATAAAAAAAAAATGAAGAAAACATTTTAAAAGCCTGAGAACAGGGGCACCTGGTGGCTCAGTCGGTGAAGCATCTGCTTTCCACTCAGGTCCTGGGATGAGCCCTGCATCACTTCCGGCTTGCTGCTCAGCAGGGAGTCTGCCTCTCACTCTCTCTCTCTTTCCCACTGCCCCTCTCCACCACTTGTTCTCTCTCTCACTCTCAAATAAATAAATAAAATTTTTTAAAAAATTAAAAGCCTGAGAACATTCAAAATACCGAGGGTAGATAAAATGGGGAGTCAACATAAATATCAGTATATATTATACGTATTTAAGAAATAATTCAGTTTTTCATAAATGAATCAGGCCTTGAACCTACATATTAAATGGTCATACCAGGTTCCATAAAATATGACAAATAATAAATAACACTCAGATAAACCCTATTCAAATGTAAAGAAAAAATATCTGGGAACTCAATAAAAATATCAAATTGATTATGAGTGAAAAATATTAGGGTGACCTCAGACTTCTACAAAATAACAGACAATGCTAAAAGTTAGTAGAGCAATGAAAGAAAAGAAAGTGTGTCCCACCAACTCTACCCATAACAAAACCACTCACCTTCAAAAATTCAGAGCACACAGTTCCAGGAGGTTCTTTTTTTAAAAAGAAACAACTAAAAAAGGAAAAAAAAAAACCTTGGCTAACCAAAAGAGGTTGTGAAAATTGAAAAAGATAATAATTACTTCATTTATTAGATATATTAAGATTACAACAAGTGGGGATTATGGTCACAGCAAAATATGTAAATGTTACAAACACGAACACCATAGAAATGACGTAACTTACAAAGTTGATAGGGAAATAGAATTAGTGCATATGTTGAGTTCCTCATCTTTCATGGCTGAGAGTCAAAACAGACCATTCGTATCTGAAAAATAATAGAGGTATATACACTATTTAAAGGTATAAACACCAAGAGAAAAAAATGTAAGCACATAAACTGGGAAGTACAGAAATGGGAGGAGAGAGTGGAAAAAAATGGAAATATAGTAAACATTTTCACAACAGCATGAAAGTAAAAAGGTAAGTGACAAACTGGACATAAATATTTGCAGCATATATCACAGGTCCCTAACAAATAAGGAGTTTCTAAAAACATTGAGAAACATCAACACCTCAAGAGAAAATTTGGCAAGGGTATGAAAAAATAAAGCAAATCCAGAATATAAAAAATTCCATAGGACAAATGACCCAGTTTTCTCAACAAATAAATTATAGGAGAAAAAGAGGGCGGAGGGGAACTGTTACCAATTAAAAGAAGGTTAAGAGATATATAAACCAAATGCAACGTGTTGACATTTTTTGAAAACTAATTCAAGCAAATAATTAAAAAGACATTTTTATTTATAACTTAAAAGGTATTTGAATATAGATTGAATATTAAATATTAAGGAGTTATTGTTAATTTTAGTACATGTGATGACGATGTTATGGATTGTTTTTAAAACCTTTTCTGTTACAGGAACATACTGAAGTATTGAAGTTATCCTTCAAATTGATGTATCTGGAATTTTATTTAAAATATTCCAGGGGCGTCTGGGGTGGCTCAGTTGGTTAAGCATCCGACTCTAGATTTTGGCTCAGGTCATGATCTCAGGTGTGAGATCAAGCCCCCATGTCTGGCTCCATGCTGGGTGTGGAGCCTGCTTAGGATTCTCTCTCCCCCTCTGCTTTCCCTCTGCCTCTCCCCTCTCCCAATTAAAAAAATAAAATAAAATATTCCATAAAAATTGTAAGAAAGAAAAAGTATAGATGTAGCGAAAATGTTCATAGATTTTGAATCTGGAGATGTGTTTAAGGTGCTCATTATACTATTCTCTCTACCTGTGTATATGTTAAAATTTAACATACATTAGAATGAACATTTCTTTTTTCTCTTCAAATGAACATTTCTAAAAGTCCTGTATGGCAATGCAATTATCTATGTCTAGAGAACAAACAAATCAGAAATATCACAATTATTTCAGGTACCATTGAAATATAATTCCCTTTGCTTTCCTTTACTGGTATTATTTGTTTTAAAACTAAAGATTTAAAATGAGGCACATAAAAAAAATTAAAAAATAAAATTTGACACATAAACAGTCCTGTGACAGTTTTTTATCTTGAGCTGAGTGGTTGACTCTGAATTGGCTGTTCAATTAAACTAACTGTATAAAGATTTTGGCTAAAATAGAAGACATATTACTGCAAATTATTGATGAAATAATTTACCATTTAGGGAGGGGAGGAAGTATGTAAATGTTGTAAATAGTATCATAAAAAAAATAAATTTGTTATAGATCACACCTCAGACACCAGCCCAAGGGTAGAAAGGGAGATACACAAACATTGCTCTCTCTGGCTGTTCTGAAATCCTCTTTGCAGTACCTTGCCAGCCCCCACCTCATACACTCATCCAGGGGAGGGGTTCTGCTCCATGAACAAATCTTACTATGATATGCATAATTACTTCAAGCAAGCTATCCATCCCAGGGTAATTACATCATTTAAAAAAAAAGTCTTTGGACAACAGAACATCTGAAGACCAAAAAAAAAAAAAAAATCCTAAGAGGAATTTCAGACAGGAGGGGAAAAAAATGCAAGGGCCATGATCAGGTTTTCATTAAGGGAAGTAGGTGGTTACCAGCACTGTCAAAGGACACCAACCAGTTCACTGTATCTACCTTTAGACCTAAGTAGTCATTAAGACTATAAGAAATACACTTCACTCAGTAATGCAAACTACCAGACACTTTAAACACAACTTGAACAAAATTCATATTTCAAAGCAAATAATAAATGTGCTCCATACAATTATCTCGCCCTAATCACATTCTCAGGACCTTGAATTGATGCCTCTTTATTAGCTTTAATTGCTTTAAGAACCTAGAAATTTTCTTAGAATTTATTTGTTAAAAAGCAAATGTTCCACTAATTTCAACAAGACATCTCCCTCTATTCTGCCTACTTCCCAATTACTGAGGTTTTTACTATGTTGTAATAGCAGAAAATAATCAAATACAATGTACATAATGTACCTCTAATTCATATACCATCCTGCAAAACACAGCAACACAGAAGTAAGGGATGGAAGCATCTACCTATTCAAATGATTAAAGAACTCTAAAATATGTTGGTAGATTTACTATGATTATAACCTTTAATATGATTAATTTCATTTCCTTGATGGATAATGTCAGTGACCATTTCAAGGCCAGTATGACCAATATGAGAATTCAGGAGTCTGAAGTTCATATTTGCTATTTCAGCATTTCTACCTACATTTAACAGTTTGCATCCAAGTGGTGCTTTTATCTTTAGACACACTTATTTACTTCTTCATTCTTTTTTGCTCTGCCTTATGCCACTGCCATGAATTTCATCCTGAGTGGTAGAGTCCTTGCCAAAAACCGTGTTTTGCAGAATCTGTCCCCAAAGTAGCCAGATTCTTACACTGTTCTCTACAGCTCACAGCATAGCGTGCTCTTCCATGGTATAGGAAGGACATCACCCCCGCGCCACCACACACATCCACACACTCAGAGCAACCTCATGCACGCGCACACACACGCACGCATGCGTGCGCCCAGGGTTTGTGCATTTCATATCTCAGAAACTCCTTGGCCTAGCTTTTGTGGCTGCTACTCAGACGTTGCCTTGGCATGGCAGCCTCACTGTGCAGAAATCCCTTCCTTCCCCACAGAGTATGTGCTCACTTGATTTGGTGGCAGGGAATAAACCTCATCCACTCGTCTTCGACTTCCCCCCACCCCCAGAAAGTTCACTCCCAGATCTAATCACAGTCCAGATTCTCTTTCTGGACCTTACCTGTAGCTAGATACCATCCCAGTTCTGGCTCGAGGCACCATAAAAGCAACAACCTGGAATCACTGTGAAGGCAACCACCTTTCATTCACCACTCTATCTTTAATTCCTCTCAGTATACCTGGACCATTGAGAATTCTGAATGACTGATTTTTGGTCTTCCTGGGTCCTTTACCTAGCTTTCAGCTCTTGCCTACCACATCCCCCATCTATCCCCAGTTCCGGCCTCAACTTCCTTTCCTAAACCATATCCACCCATCCTTACCCTCCAGAAACAACTTCCTAGGCCAGATAAATCGCTCCTGCCCTAAACTTTCTCCTGTTGACCAAGTAAACTTTCTGACTTTATGTCAGACCCCAATGAGTAAATGATGTCTCACCATGCTCATTTCCACTCTCCCTGAACCTGTCCCATTTCTGTTCACCCCTGACATTTTCCTACTAAAGCCAAACTCACAGCAAGACACCTGCTTCACAAGTTAGACTTTTAATCCCAGGTCTGGGAGTAACAGCCCATGTTTACTGAATGCTCACCATATAGTAGGGACAACTGTAAATACCTCATGGGTGTGATCTCAACAAATCCATGCCTGTGAGGTAACCAGTATGATGACCAGCATCTCATTTAATCCACACTGTAAGGTTTACCAGTAAAAATAAAAGAATAACCAGCCTTAAAATGTCTTATGTAATAGGGAAGTTTATTACCTAAATTAGAGATTTAAGGTAGGGCTGACTCCAGTTATGGTACAACGAGTACATTTGGGCAGATATAGATGAGATCTCTGAACCCCTCAAATCCTCCTAAATGTTCCTGGTTGGCAGAGGTAGCTCCCACAAACCCCACAACCAAACTTCTCTGCTTTAACATTTCAAAGAGTTCTTCTCAGCACCCACCATGCTCCCTCAATGCCTCTGAGCCCTTCAGGCCCACAAAGAGGTCTCAGCATAGCCCAGATAGCAGGACAAGGTCTAGGTGAGGACATAGCCAGGCATCTTGCCAATTTCCACAGGCAGGAATCTGGGACATATGTAGGGGTGGGGATTCTAAGAGTGTTCCCCCGGGGTGATGAAATGTTAAGATTACTATTTACTACGGGTACACTCACCCAGGACCCAGGATTTCATGTTAGCTCAAGCACCTGAAAGGGGCATTAAAACAATATGCTACATCATTAATTGAAGTCTGAACTCAGCAGCACCCCACAGGCAATAAGAATTAAGGGACAGAATTTCTCCGGCAGTGTTGAGGAAGAAACCCAAAGGCTCAGGAAGATAGTAATAGTGTATGTGTCCAGATTTACACCTGTTGTCCCAGTCTAATTATTAGTAGTATCCCCTTCACTCTCTAATGTCCCAGTTTGGGATGGTGTGCCACCTGCTCAACCACCCTTACCCATGCCACCCTGGAGGCCCCAGAGGACACACTCCTCTTGCCAGGGCTTTAGGAAATGCCTTGGTGAGGAGAGTACCAGAATCCCTATAAAACCCTGTGGTAGCTGTCCTCTGTAGCCTAGGATGACAGTGGTGAATACTGGGATTGAACTAGGTTCTGTGATCTCTGGGGAAATAATGGGAGTCAGAGTGATACTGGTAGAGGCCAGTGATAGCACTTAACCATTAAAAGACACTCCTTTCTTCTTCTTCTTTTTTTTTTTTTGTAGTGCTTCATATTTATTGAAAAGAATGTAAATGCTTTTTCCAGGTGGTATTGAGTAGCTGGGCTGAGTGCCTGTTTTTGTTTGTTTTGTTTTTAGTATTTTTGTCCAAATGCACACATCTGTTGGGACTGCTGCAGTTCTGAAAGAAAAAGGACAGCTGTGCAAAACTGGTGCATAGGAGAAAAGAAATGTCAACAATTTGGCTGCCAGGCACACTAGGCCCCTGCACCAATCTGGTGGGGAAGGGGGAGGACTCTGGGAGTAGGTAGGGAACTAACCAGGTTGAAAGACTGGACCCTTCAGGGGTTGGTGAGCTGTCCAAATTAATGTCCGAGGAGGAGATACAGCCAACTCAGGCATCTTCTAGGTTGGTCCTTATTTTCAAAGGCCGTGGTCTGTCGCTGGAATGTGGTGGAGTGTAGTGAAGTGGCGGCGTAGGTCTCTGGGCAGATGGAGGCCTTGCAGTCAGCAGGGTAGCGCTGTGCGTAGTCTAACCAGTTTGTAACAGGGGCCTGCCCTACAGTTGGTGCTCAAGACACAGTCCAAATTAGCAGGGGAGGGTCCTGGGGCTGGCCAGAGTGGATGGCGGCGCGCTTCAGAGAGAGGCCCCAGCAGCAGGTAACTGGAGCACTGTTCCTGGAACAAAGGCAAGCACTACGGAGGGGCGGGGGATGAGGGAGAGAACCGGAGGGTACGGACAGGGATCTGAGGGCGAAAGGGAGCTTGGCGGCTCCGGGAAGGGGAGGGGGGGAGAGGAGAGCTGCGTGCAGGGCCCTCCTCCCTGGGCCCGGGGGTTTCCCGGCCTAGTAATCATCTTCTTCGTCGTCGTCGTCGTCTTCTTCGTCGTCATCCCAGCCAAAACACTGTTTCATCTCATCGAGGAAGGCCCGGTAATCACCTAGGATGGGGCTATCCATCTCGATGTAGGGCACCACCCACTCCTCGGCTTCCCCGGTGAGCAGGCTGATTAGGAATGCCACCTTCATGGCGTCGTTGCAGAATCGGTTCTCGTTGACGAGCATGTAAGACGCCGTCTGCACGATAAACTCGGGGAGCCGGGAGCTCTCGCCGCTAAACGTTTCGGGGAAGGGCACCGGGCAGCTCGGCGGACGTACCTGGCGCAGCAGGGTGGCCCTCTCGCACACCAGCAGCCGTAGCTGTTCCATGAGCTGGCTGTTCTCGATGCTCAGGGCGCGGTGCCGCATCAGGAGCGCGTGCAGCAGCAGCACCAGCTCGTCCACCATGGCGAACGACTTGGAAGTGCAGAGCTGGGTTCGGCTCGGTTCGGCTAAGGTGCGCACGGAGGCCTCGCAGGAAGTGCGTGTCCGCGGAGGCTCACGGTGGCCAGGGGCGGAGGGCGGTGCGAGCAAGGGTCCGGCGGCTGCGCAAGCTCCGCCCGTGCAGCCACTTGGGCGGCCGGCGCGCCGGCGCGGCCCGGGTCGGGGGGCGTGGTCAGGGAGGCTACCGGCGCCGCGTGGGGGCGTGGCCGGGGGGGGCCGGGGCGCCGAGACTTGGTCGGGGCAAGGGGCGGGCAGGGTCTCGGGGTGACGGGCCGGTAGCTCTCCAGGCCGACGTGTGTAAAGGCAGCGACCCCGGTGGAGCCCCGGATGTGGGCCCAGCTTTAGCCAGGAACGAGTGAGTGCTAAAACCCATTTCTCAGAGAGGGTCAACCTGCTCAAGTGTAAAGGATTCATCACCCTTCAACTCAGCCGAGTCGCGCAATTCAGTGTTTCTTGGTGGGTCTGTGGCTACTAGATTCCACTTGAGTGTTTTGTTAACACATTTCCTTGCTTATTTAACTTTCACTCACCCAGAGAACTGTTAGCACTGCTGGCCGCACCGCGGGAGTCACACATTCTTTCAGAGTTTTGAAAGACCCTTAGGGCTCCTCTTTCAAAACAAAACAATATTTAAAAGGGGGATTTTTCTTTGGTTGGGAAATAATATTGTGTAGTTACCTCCTTTTTGAAAAATTATTTTTCTAAACAGTGAAGTATAAAAAGTTTTGCAAAATCAAAATTGGAGAACCATTTGCAGGCTCTTGCCTATCTTTGGCCCTCTAGTTCATTAGCTAATATCAGTGTCCCTTGGCCATCATCCAGACATTATTCGTTGCTTAATGATGAAGACTTGTGTTTTTAAATGGTTTTGGTGTTCTACTTTGAACATGATTATTCAAATAGTTGCTGACAGCTAAGTTGGGCCCAGGACCTTAGAACTGACATTATGTTGGCTCTGCTTTTAAAATATATCCCCAGTTTAATTACTTCTTGTCACTTCTACCACTAACATCCTGACCCAGCCTTCCTTTCTCACCCAGACTGTTGCTACGGTTAGCTTTCACTCTTCTCTTCCTAGAGTATGCACAGGAGTTTTGCTTTCTGGTGGTTTCAGTTACCTGTGCCAATGGTGGTTTGGTCTGGAATCAGTTGACCCTCCTTCTGGCCTACCTTCAGAAAGTCAGCGGTGGCCTAATGCTGCGTCACAATGCCTATGTCATACGCCTCACTGCATCTCATCACTAGGCATTTTATCACCTCAGATCATCACAAGAAGAGTGAGTGCAGTAAAATAAGATATTTTAAGAGATATTTTGAAACTTGTAAAGTGTTGTAAACATTCTATTTTATTATATTAGTTGTTAATGTCTGACTATGCCTAATTTTGAAACTTTATCATAGGTATGTATGTATAGGAAAAAACATAGTCTGTATAGAATTCAATACTATCCTCAGTTTCAGTCATCTACTGGGGATCTTGGAACGGGTCCCCTGTGGATATGGCCACGGAAGGGGTGGGTAGTGTCTCAGGGGAGTGGCTCGTATTTCTCTGTGCCCACAGATAAAGGCAAAGAACTTCTCCCCAGAATAGGCACAGGAATCCTTCAGAACAAAAGTGAGAACTTTTTACTCCCCTACTCAAAATCCTCCCAACAGTTTTTCCCTCTCACTTGAAATAAAAAGCAAAGTCTTGGTCGTGGCCTCCCTGCCTCATCTCCTGTGCCTATTCCCATGATCACATTATCCTTCTTGCTTATTCTCACCACACATCTGGCCTCAGGATCTTTGCATTTTCTATCTTTTCTGCCTTACGAGGTTCTCTCCCCAGTTAGCTGCCCAACTCCTTCTCCCATGTTTTCAGAGAAGACCTTCCTGACCACCTCATCTATCAGAGCACCCCACTGTCTATCAGTAACCTCTAACCCCTTACCCTGCTTCATTTCTCTACATAGCATTTATCATACTAGCAGCCATCATATTGTATAGCACTTTGTTCATCAGTTGGCCTTCACTTTAGAATGTAAGTCAATGTGAACAAAGACTTTGCTTTGTTAGCTGCTCTATCCTGAATGCCTGGAAAAGTGTCTGGGCCAGAGGAGAAGATCCGGAAATGTTTGGTGGGTGAAAGAATCTGAGGGTACAGATGTTGAGATAAAACATAGAAGTGGTGGCTGCACAAAGTGTTCAAAATACTCTTCAAATTGTCCAAAATGTTCTATCTCTGATCATGAAACAGTGAAATGATGACTGACATAATAAAAATGGAAAAATAATTTTTAAAACACCGTATTTAGTATTTTTACAATAGAATTGAGTGGGCATCCATGGAAGTGAGAAGCTGAGAGGAAAGAAATGGGGCAAGGTCCAAGTAGGAAGAGGGGGACAGATCACACTCTTGAGAGAGTGCACAGGGAAGAGAGCATGTAGGAGGGACTATGAGGCTTAGACTGTCCTGTGATATGAGCTCCCGCACTAGATAAGAAGCCCCTGGGGGCCAGGCAGAGACCTCTCTGTCTTCTGTTCATCTTCAGCATCTCAAAGTTTTTACTGGGTACCCCATAAGTGTTCAGTGGAGGGAATGAAGGGACAGGAAGTGTCAACGCAGGTTTCTGGCCATTCTGCCCATTCTCAGCTCTTGGTGGAGGGTGGACCTGCTACACAGTAGTGAGTGTCCAGCTCTGCTTTCCATGTGTAGACCCTAATACAAGAAGAGATGCCCAGAGTTCTATTCCCAGTAGCAAACGTTCTGTGGTGGGCTCCAGTTCTGATGATTGAAATGAGCTGCCTCAGTGACCCTTGAACAAGGACCATGCACAAGGATGAGCACTCTAGGAGCCTGAGACCCAGGAGGGCAATACATTGGTGGCACAGTACCACAGTCTCAGCTTCTCTGACTGATGCACATGCCCTTCCATGGAACAATTGTTATATACTGGACTTCTGTGAATAAGGCAGGTCTGCTGGGGACCCAGAGATAATTAGGCTCGTGCTGCCCTCATCCTCTTCCTTATAACCCTATGACAGAGGAAGTCTGGAAGGAAAACAGAGGAGGCAACCACTAGTGTCACCTCTGAGGGGGCTCTGAGCTCCTAGAAAATAAGAAATGCCCTGACCAGAACTGATCACAGAGTTGAGCAGTGACTTTGGGAAGTGCTTCCCAACTTGGAGAGAGGGAGAAGAGACAGGCAGTTCATCAGTGACCCAAGGGGGAAGCAGCTGGGAAGAGGTGAGTGATATCAATAGCTAAAATGTATAGACTCATAATGTTCATGTTAACCAGCTTTCTGGTACCCCTGATACTCTCCCCACAATGCTAAGGCCTGCTAGCCCTTCCTTCTCCATTGACCTTGCTTAGGGCTGCACGTCACTCTCCTTACTCCCTCTCTCCTCTCAAGTGACCCTTGACTGTTCTTTTCAACTGTGTGAAGATGCTGGGGGCAGAGGCAAAGTACACTGTGTGTCTTATCTCAGGCTTAGGAACTTAATCAGGACAGCTCTGGTTCAGAATGTCCTGTAGTGTTTCAGACCCTAGTTTTTAGCAGGAGCATTGGCCCAAGGCCAAGGGAGTGATATCCGGTGCTTATCTCTTCTACCACCTTCCAAGCCTTAAACCCTGCCCTGGTATAAACTAGTAGCCAGACTTGTAACATTCCCTTGAAACAAACATGAAAGTATCCCATGGTTCTTCAGCCTCCAGAGGGGTGTGCACAGATTGGGTAAATCAACCTGGCACTGGAATATGCAGCCAGGTGCAGAAAGCCGCTTTGGAGGGGATATCTGTGAAAGGGTCACATGGGTGCCACTAAGATCCAGGCTTCTGCCCATAGACGTCTCCCCCTCCTTCTCCTTAGCCAGGTACACCTTGGACTGCTCTTTACAGCAACCACATCAGGAGGGCTATGGAGACCTCTGGCTTAGAGAGAGGAATAAGAAGGTATAGCTTCACCCTCTCCGGCTCACCAAATGTCCTAAAACATTTTTACATGCTTATTTAAGTACTAAATTAAGGCATTCTTATGGTTAAAAGAAATTAATACCGGTGTGTTAAAATAAAAAGGAAACATTCCTAGTACCTCTCCTTCCCCCTACAAAATCTCACTTGAAAATTCAAAATTCAGTTTGTCTCCTTCCAAATAGATACATGGGGTTCACAGAATCCAAATACAAATAGCTCTGCTAACAGATATGTTGAATGAGTCATGTTGAGTGATCAAGATACATGTCCGGAGACACAGATAGGATACACAGATCTATCTTCTTCGTGATTGCATAATAGTCCACCTGAATTTCTCAGATACACTTCTGCCTCAAAACTAAAGAGACCCGACTTTGTTCAGATTCTCAGATGATGGAGAAGGGTAGTGCCAACTACAGTCACAGTCCCAAAGATACAGAACTAGAAGATCAGATTTCTATAAATGAATGTCTTCTTACTGAGTAATTTGTGTTATTCATGTATGTGTTTCCATTGTGCTATAATCTAGACTTTATTTCCTTCAGTATATTGCGGTAGATTTTTATTCCCATTTTTTCTCGATCCTAATTATTTTAATATAATTAGTCACCTTGAACATACAAGAACTTATATACTTGGTTTGTTTCTGGCATTTTCATACATTTTAGAAAGTATCTGACATCGTGATAAATCTGAGGAGACTGCATGTGACACATGAGTCATTGTGTGAGCGGTCATATCCAAGTGGACATGTGCATATTGCTGCCCTCTACCACCAACGATGCTGCTTGTGATGAGAACCGGCAGGGTCACAGTATGGCAAAAATAAAATCAAAACTGGCCATGTTTTCTCTAAGGGATATATATGCTATGTAAAAGGAGTGAAGCACATTTCAGGGCAACACCAGGGAAAGAAAAGAACTTTTGAAATTTGGGCTCAAATCGTCATGCTCTTGTTTACTATGTGGCTTGAGCTAGTCACTTAATTCTTCTGAGCCTCGGTCTCCTTTTTAATAAATGTGTATAATAATAGGATCTAAATCATAAGACTGCAATGAAGATCAAATGATAAAACATAAAAGTATTTGGCAAACCATAAAGTGCTATACACAGATTGCATATTATTTTTCACTGGAGAATTGTGATTTATTAGTCTTGCAGTGACTATATTACCTGCATTTTAAACTTAATGTGTAGTTAGTTCACCTCTCTTATTTCATCCTAGTATCTGTAAATTTAATGATAAAACTTAAATTAAAAAATGTTTACCCTTGAATAAGAAGTAGTCGGAAGAATAAAATAAGGTTTCATGTTGGTCTTGCTTTCTGTCAGTTCAAAGTATGCTACTCTCATAATGATGAGACATGCTTTTTTAGGGAAAAAAGTGTCCATTGTAACATTCTGAGGGCTACCTTGTAACATTTTCTGTTTTCTCTCTCAATCATGGGAGAATTCCTGCTACATCTGGGTTTGGATATATCATGCTCTCCCAGAGTAAAGAGGCATCTGTACTTCCAGAAACCTTCCTTCATCACTGCGCCACCATGGTGGTCCTCCTGGGAGACGCCAGTAGTCCCATGGGCATCTGAGAGAAGGAAACAGTGTTTCTCTCAGCTCTAAGAGCATCTCTGGTTGGCCCTCAGCTGGATTCCAGCATCTCCTCTCAGGTTCCCTAAGCTTTTCTGCTAGCCTTCTTCAGCACCCTTGGCTCCTCCAGTCCACTCCGTGCCTAGTTCTCTCAATATGGAAAATGGGCTCTTTGAGTACAAATCCTCCCTAGGTAAGAGGAGGTGTGTATCTTTCTCAAATCTCATACTGGTTCCCACAAGCACCCCAGTGTTTGTGCAAAATGGGGATGGAATCACAGAATTTCAGAGTTGGAGGGGACACTGCTAGTTGCTCATTCTAAGGGCTATTCTGTTGTTAAATGAGAGAAGGACCTACAGAGTGGCCCACTAATGAAAACCATTCATAGCTGAGGAAATGAAGTTCCAAAGGAGATGAGTAACTTGCATAAGGCAAACATGGCATGAGCAGGAGGGGTAGGGCAGAGTGAGAAGTTGAGAGAGAATCTTAAGCAGGCTCCATGCCCAGTGTGGAGCCCAATGCAGGGCTCCATCTCCTGACCCTGAGATCATGACCTGAGCCAAAATCAAGAGTCGGACACTTAACCAATTGAGCCACCCAGGTACCCCCATAAGACATTATCTTTAAAGGCAGCATGGAATTGTAAAAAGAAAGTTGGACTAGGGGTGAGAATACCTGGTCCAGGTTTTATATCTGACATGTTCTTTCATAGATAAGCCATTGAGCATCTCTGAAACCCAATTTCCTTATTTGTAAAAAGTGAATAAAAATGCCCTCTCACAAAGTTGGTGTGAGTCTCAAGTGAAAACATGAATATGAAAGTAAATTTTAAAGTGTAAAGTGATTTTCACACATTAATTCTTTTTTAAAATTACTTTTATTTAAATTCAATCAATTAACATATAGTGTATTAATTACTTTCAGAGGTAGAGTTTGGTGATTCCTAAGTTGCATATAACACTCCGTGCTCATTACATCACGTGCCCATTTTATCACGTGCCCTTCTTAATGCTCATCACCCAGTTACTCCATCCCCCCACCCCCCTCCCCTCCAGCACCCCTCAGTTTGTTTCCTGTACTTAAGAGTCTCTTATGGTTTGTCTCCTTCTCTGATTTTGTCTTATTTTATTTTCCCCTCCCTTCCCCTGTGATCCTCTGTTTTGTTTCTTAAATTCCATATATGAGTGAAATCGTATCAGAATTGTCTTTCTCTGGTTGACTTATTTCACTTAGCATAATACCCTCTAGTTCCATCCATGTCATTGCAAATGGTAAGATTTCATTCTTTTTGATGGCTGAGTAATATTCCATTATATATATATATATATATATATATATATATACGTGCCACATCTTCTTTATCTATTCATCTGTTGATGGACCTCTGAGCTCTGTCCATAGTTTGGCTATTGTGGACATTGCTGCTATAAACATTGGGGTGCAGGTGCCCCTTCAAATCACTGTTTGTATCCTTTGGGTAAATACCTAGTAGTGCAATTGCTGGATCGTAGGGTAGCTCTATTTTTAACTTTTTGAGGAACCCCATACTGTTTTCTAGAGGGGCTGTACCAGCTTGCATTCCCATCAACAGTGTAAGAGGGTTCCCCTTTCTCCTTATCCTCGCCAACATTTGTTGTTTCCTGAGTTGTTCATTTTAGCCATTCTGACTGGTGTGAGGTGGTATCTCACTGTGGTTTTGATTTACATTTCCCTGATGCTGAGTGATGATGAGCATCTTTTCATGTGTCTGTTAGACATTTGTATGTCTTCTTTTGAGAAATGTCTATTTATGCCTTCTGCCCATTTCTTGTTTGGATTATTTGTTTTTTTGGTGTTGAGTTTGATAAGTTCTTTATAGATCTTGGTCACACATTAATTCTTAATTTCCATTCTTTTAAAACTTGTTTTGAAATAATTTCAAATGTAAAAAATACTTGTAAGATTTTTATAAATTCCTATGTATGCTTCCCTCAGGTGAACCAGTTGTTAACATTTTATCCCATTTGGTTTATCTTTCTCTCATAGTCAGAGTGTGTGTGTGTGTGTGTGTGTGTGAGAGAGAGAGAGAGAGAGAGAGAGAGAGAGAGATATCTTTTTTCCTAAACCATTTGAGACTTGCAAACATGAAGACTCATTTCCGCTTATTAAAGCATGCGTTTGCTATAAACAAGTACACTGTCCTACAAAACCACAGCCTAACTATCAGAATCAAGGAGATTAACACTGATATAATGCTACTTTTAAATCCACTGACCCCATTAAGATTTTCTGCAGTTGTCACCAAAAGGAAATTTTTAGGTTGAGCATCCAGTCCTGGATCGTGTGTTACATTTAGTTGCCATGTCTCTTCAGTCTTCTTCAGTCTGGAATAGTTCTTCAGTCTTTCTTTGATATGACCTTGATAGCTTTGTAACTTTACAAAGTGTCTCTCAATTGCTCGTATTTCTCCATTATTAGATTTATTTTATGCATTTTTGGCAGGAATACCACAGAAGCGTCACTGTGTTTTTCTCAGTGCATCATATCAGAAAGGACACGATGTCCTTTTGTTCCATTGCTGGTGGTAGTAATTTTATCAGTTGGTTAAGAGAGTTTCTGCCAGGTTTCCCCCCTCCAAAGTTAAGATAATTACTTTGTAATTATAAAGAAATATTTAATATTAGTTTATATTCTACCCTAAAAGAGAGTTTTTCATCTTCTTTTATTCATATCTTTATTTTTATTAGTACGGGCCCTTGAATTCTTATTTTATACAGTAGATTAAAATCCATTACTGTCTTTTTTCATGGTGATGTTCAAATTTCCCAGATTTGAAGTGGGAACCTTTTTAAGCTGGCCCCCCGTCCTTTTAACATGCTTACTTTATTCTTTAAGCACTTTCTTTCTTTCTGAGACAATAAGATGTTCCCGGCTCATCTTGTACTTTTCCTGCCCCAGCTCTGGAATCAGCCATTTCTCAAGGAACCCTCATTACTTTTAGTGGAGAATGGTTTTCAGAAATAAAGATATCAGGGTTAGGAATGCAAATTGACATTATAGATTTTTCACTTGTAGAACAACTATATAGCCATATGGGAAAGAAAGATAAGCTTCAACTCTTACCTCACTTCATATATAACCATTAACTTGAGATAGACAGGCTTAAAGTGAAAGCTAATAATATGAATGAAGCTTTTATCCATAAAAGAAAAACTTACAAATTAGATCCATAAAGATGAAAGATATATTGCTCATCAAAAGATGCTAAGAAAATGAATAATGCATTAGAACTTAAGAGAGTATCAATTTAAAATTGACTGCTATATACATATATACAGATGAACATCATGATAACTACAAACCAAAAGCCTATAACAGATACATAAAATGCAAAGAGAAATGAATCTAAACATAACACTAAGGAAAGTCACCAAATCAAAAGGATAGAGAACAAGAGAAGAACAAAGAAACAGAGAAGAACTACAAAAATAACCAGAAAACGTTGAACAAAATGGCATCTTTTCTGACCACAACAGTATGAAACTAGAAATCAATTACAAGAAGTAAAACTGGAAAAACACAAACATGTGGAGGCTAAATAACATACTACTAAGCAACAAGTGGGTCAATGAAGCAATCAAAGAGGAAATCATAAAATACCTTGAGACAAATGAAAATGGAAGCACAATGTTCCAAAATCAATGGGACACAGCAAAAGCAGTTCTAGGAAGGAAGTTTATAGTGATACAGGCCTACCTAAAGAAACAAGAAAAATCTCACATAAACAATCTAATTTTATACTTAAAGGAACTAGAAAAAGAGCAAACAAAACCTAAAGTTAGTAGAAGGATAGAAACAATAAAGATTAGAGCAGAAATAAGTGAAATAGAGACTTTAAAGATGGAAAAAAATAACGAGTCTAAGAGCTGGTTCTTTGAAAAGATAAACAAAATTGATAGAACTCTAGCCAGACTCATCAGTAAAAAAGAGAAAGGGACCAAATAAAAAAAAAATCAAAGAAATTAAAGAGCAGAAATTACAAATGACACCACAGAAATACAAAGGATTGTAAGAAACAACTGTGAACAATTATGTGCCAAAAAATTAGAAAACCTAGAAGAAATGGATAAATTCCTAGAAACATAAACTACCAAAATTGAAACTGGAAGAAATAGAAAACTTGAACAGACCAATTACCAGCAAAGAAATAGAATTAGTTCTCCAAAACCTTCCAACAAACAAAACACCAGGACCAGACAGCTTCACAGGTGAATTCTACCAAACATTTAAAGAAGAGTTAATACCTATCCTTTTCAAACTATTCCAAAAATTGAAGAGAAAAGAATGCTTCCAAATTCATTGTATGAGGCCCACATTACCTTGATACCCAAACCAAACAAAGATACTACAAAAATTATAGACCAATATCAATGAAGAATGCAGAAATCCTTAACAGTATTGGCAAACTGAATTCAACAATACATGAAAATGATCATGCACCACAATCAAATGGGATTTATTTCAGGGATGCAGGGATGGTTCAATATCCACAATCAATCAATGTGATACCCCCACATCAACAAAATGAGGTATAAAAATATGATCATCTCAATAGATGCAGAAAAAGCATTTGACAATATTCAACGTCCATTCATGATAAAAATTCTTAACAAAGTGGGTGTAGAGGGAACATACTTCAACATAATAAAGGCCATATATGACAAAACCACAGCTAACATCATACTCAATGATGAAATGCTGAAAGCTTTTTTTCTAAGGTCAAGAACAAGACAAGGATGCCCACTCTCTTTTATTTGACATAGTACTAGAAGCCCTAATGATAGTGATCAGACAAGAATAAGAAATAAATGGCATCCAAATTGGTAAGGAAGAACTAAAACTGTCATTGTTTGCAGATGACATAGTCTATATAGAAAACTGAAGACTCCACAAAAAAACTATTAGAGCTAATAAATGAGTTCAGTGAAGTGGCAGGATGCAAAATTAATACACAGAAATACATTGCATTTCTATATACAAATATCAGACAATCAGAAAGTGAAATTAAGAAAATAATCCCATTTACAGTTACATCAAAAAATAAAATCCTCAGGAATAAATTTAACCAAGGAGGTAAAAGACCTGTACTCTGAAAACTATTAGACAGCAATGAAAGAAATTGAAGATGACACAAATAAATGGGAAGATTTACCACGCTCATGGATTGAAAGAATTAATATTGTTAAAATGTTTATATCACCCAAAGCAAATCTACAGGTTCAGTATAGTCCCTATCAAAATAGCAATGACATTTTTCACAGAATGTGAACAAATAATCCTAAAATTAGTGTGGAACCACAGAAGACTCCAAATAGCCAAAGTAATCTTGAAAAAGAACAGAGCTGAAAGTATCACACTTCCATTTCAAACTATGCTACAAAACTATAGTGATCAAAACAGTATGGTACTGGCACAAAAACAGACACATAGATTAATGGGACAAAATAGAGAGCCCAGAAATCAACCCATGCTTATATGATCACTTAATCTACAGGAAAGGAAGCAAAAATATACAATGGGGGAAAAGACAGTCTTTTCAATAAATTGTGTTGGGAAAACAGAACAGTTACATGCAAAAGAATGAAACTGGACCACGTTCTTGCACCACATAAAAAATTAACTCAAAATGGATTAAAGACCTAAATTTTGACCTGAAATCATAAAATTCCTAGAAGAAACATGGACGGTAAACTCTTGGACATTGGTCTTAGAAAATACATATTTTTTGGACCAGTCTCCCCAGGCAAAGGCAACAAAAGCAAAAAGAAACAAATAGGCTACTTCAAACTAAAAAGCTTTTGTGCAGCAAAGGAAACCATCAACAAAACAAAAGGCAACCTACTGAATGGGAGAACAGATTTGCAAATGATATATGTGGTTAATATACAAAATATATAAAGAACTCATACAACTCAACACCAAAATCCAATTAAAAAATGGGCAGAGGACCTACACAGACATTTTTTCAAAGAAGGCTTACTGATGGCCAACAGACAACATGAAAAGATGCTCAGCATCATCAGGGAAATGCAAACCAAAACCACAGTGAGATAGGAAAATATAAATTAACATGAATTAGTGAGAAAACAAAAAACAAAAAATCTATGATGAGATGTTATGTTGCACCTGTCAGAATGGCTATTATCAAAAAGACAAGAAATAAGTGTTGGTGTGGATATGGAGAAAGGGAACCTTTATGTACTGCTGGTGGGAATGTAAATTAGTGCAGTGGAATATAGTATGGAGGTTCCTCAAAAAATTAGAAATAGAAATACCATATAATCCAGCAATTCCACTTCTGGATATTTACCCAAAGAAAATGAAAACACTAATTTGAAAAGATATATCTATCCCTATGTTTATTGAAGCATTATTTATAATATCCAATATATGAAAGCAACCTAAGTGTCCATAAATAGATGAATAGATAAAGACGTAATATCACACATACACACACACACACACAGTGGAATATTACTGCTCAGCCATAAAAAAAAATAACGAAATCTTATCTTGTCATTTGCAACAACACGGATGGACCTAAAGAATATTATACTAAGTGAGATAAGTCAGACAGAGAAACGCAAACACCTTATGATTTCACCTATATGTGGAATCTGAAAAACAAAACAAAACAAACAGACTCATAAATACTGAGAAAAAAAAACTGGTGGTTGCCAGAGGGGAGGAGGATAGAGAGATGGGCAAAGTAGGTGAAAGGAATTAAGAGGTACAAACTTCTATTTATAAAATGAATAATTCATGAGGAAGTAAAGTACAGCATAGGGAATATAGCCAATAATAATCATAATAGCATTGTATGGTGACAGATGGTAACTAATTGTGGTGATTATTTCATAATGTGTGTACATGTTGCGTCACTACATTGTATACCTGAAACTAAAATAATATTGCATGTCAATAAAAAATCTATATTTTACAAAGCTTGCTTTTATTTGGAAGCCAATATAAATAAATTTCAAATTATCAGAAAAAATGAATGGACAAACCACTGAACATATATATACACACATATACACACCAAGGACTAATATATGTAATAGGCAAATATATTTTAGAATATATAAATAGGACATATATATCAGGAATATTTAAGTAAGTAATTTCTAAAAATCAAGGATAAAAAGACAAACAACCCTTAGGAGATAGTTTGGCAGTTTCTTATAAATCTAAACATATTCTTAGTTAATAATAATGTGTCACTATTTGCTCATCAATTGTAACAAATATACCACACTAATGCAGGATGTTAATAATAGAAGGAACTTGTGAGGTGATGGTTGAGGAAAAATGTGAAACTCTATACTTTCCACTAAATTTTCTGTAAACCTTAAACTGCTCAAAAAATAAAGTTTATTTACTGAAAACAAAAGGCAAACAACTCAATTTTTTTTAATGGACAAAAGTCTTGAATAAACTAATTTGCAAAAGAAGACATAGGAATGGCTAATAGGTATCTGAAAAGGTGCTTACTATCATTAGTATAAGGGAAGTAGAGTAAAATACTATTTTATACTCATTAGAATGACTTTTTTTTAAAAAAACCTGATAATTCCAAATGATATTGAGAATGTGAAATGATTGCAATTTTTATACACTGCTAATAAGAATGTAAAATGGTACAGGCACTCTTGAGGACTGTACTGTTTGGTAATTCCTTTTACAGTTAACGATATATCTGTTCCTAAAATAAAAATATATTCACAAAAGATTTCTCCTAGAATGCTCATAAAGCATTGGAAACAACCCAAATGTCTATCAACAGAAGAATGGATAAAACAAATTGTGGCACTTCCTATAATCAATACCATTCAGCAAAGTACTAAAACACACAGCACAAGATGAATCCCCAAAGCATTTTGTTGAATGAAAGAAGCCAGCCATACTTGTGTGGTTCAATTTATATAGAATTCAAAAACAGACACAACTGCTCTGTGGTGATAGGAATCAGAACAAAGGTTGCTTGGGGCTGGATGTGCAGGAGAGATTGTGAAGAGACACAAGGGAAAATTTGAGAGTAATTAAAGGGTTCTAATATTTTAACTGTGGTGATTGTTACATGGTTCTATACAATTGTTAAAGCTCATCCAACTGAACACTTGAGATCTATGCCTCCTAATTCATATAAATATGCCTAAATTTAGGGGGAAAATATTGGCGTGTTCAAAGATCTTAAAAGAAAAGCTGACATAAGAATTCTAAGCATAGCAAATCTGACATTCAAATATTAAGACACAGAGTGTTTTTCGCACTTAGGGGAAAGTAATGGAGCATATTTCCCATGAGTCATTTTTGAAGATACTGCTAAAATTCAAAATTTAGCTATATCTCTGTGAGGGTCTGTTCAGGTAAACAAAGGACACTCTCTTTTCATACTATTTATATATGCGCAAATTTCAGTTACTGTGTGTTGTGGGCTGAATTCATATGTTGAAGTCCTGAGCCCAGAACTCAGAATATGACCTTATTTGGAAATAGGGAATTTAGAGAGGAAATTAAGTTAAAATGAGCTTATTAGGGTGGGCCTTAATCCAATATGACTGGAAAATTTGATTGCAGACACATATAGAGGGAAGATGATGTGAAGACATGGAGAAAATGGCCATCTACAAGCCACAGAGAGAGGTCTGGAACAGATCCTTTTCTCATGGCTCTCAGAAGAAACCAATCCTGCTAACACCTTGATCTTGGACTTTTAGCCTCCAGAACTGTGAGAAAATAAATTTCTGTTATTTAAGCTGCAAATCTGTGGTACTTTGTTATGGTAGCCCCAAAAAACTAATGGACTGTGATTTAGTTAATTAACACCATTGCTCAAAAAATGGTTCAAATGTCAGTTACCACAGTATATCAATCAAATAATTGCATAAGGTACAGATTTTGCTGCTCACTCTTCGGTCCACATATGACTATGTAAATAACAAGTATGCATCATGACGAATGACCATATTACTTCTTACACAGTCTGTCAGTGATTGGTCACTATACACTTGATATTCAGTTCAGACACAGACAGCAAAGCCTGCTAATTGTGTTGCATATTTTCCTTTCATTGATAAAGCTATGTGACATTTTATAAAAATGGATAATAGAGAGATGGAATTAATCAACAAATGAAAGTATGTCAAAGAAACAAACAAACAAATAACACCTAGCATGAAATGGGAAAGTGGTTGTAATGAGAAAGATAAAAATGTCATGAAGAAGTGACATGGGCAAAACCCCTCACATTAAAGGAACTTTTAAAGAAATTTCACAATATTGAAAAATGCAAAGGATAAAATGTTGGGAGCTGATCTATACTTAGAAAAGAGCATGATCATTTGCCAAGGTATAGAAAAGATGTTTGTTTTTATCATCAGTTGTATTACTCATATGCTGGGAAGTTATTGTGATTTTTCAAGAATCTTGAGGAATCTCCCAGTATCTATCTCTGTCTGCCACTACAAAGCAGATGTCTCTCAAGAGCTTACTAGGAAGTTCCTGTAAATCTCACATCTGCCTGGGCATCTGGCTGCAACTGCTGATACAGTGTAATATACTGATCTGTTCCACCTTCTAAATCTCATGCAAGTGCCTCTCACAGGCAAAATTTAATACAGATCCATTTAGGAAAAGGAATTCTGGGAAATTTGTCTCCGGCTTCTCTTCTGTGATACGAAGAAAACCTTAAAATGGTGTGTGGGTTGTCATAGGCAGAATAATGGCCACCCAAAGATGCCCAGTTCCTGGAATCTGTGAATATGTTACCTTTCATGTGAAAAAGAACTTTGCAGATGAAGTTAGGGTTACCTTAAAATAGGGAGATTATCCTGGATTATCTATGTGAGCCTGGTGTAATCGTATGAGCTCTTATTAAAGCTGGAAGCAGGAGGCAGAGGAGTAGAGCTCTACAAAGCCAGCAGTGGTGGTTTGGAGTCCCTCTCACGCTGAATGTCCACAATCTGTCAGCCAGCAAGGAAACAGGAACCTCAGCCGTACAATTACAGCAACTTGAATGTACAAGGAAACCACTGTCACGTAGAGCATTCAGCAAGGAATGCAGCTCTGCTGACTCGCTGATTTTTACCTAAGGAGAAACTTGTCAGACTTTGACCTACAGAACTATAGAATAATAAATTTGTGTTGTTCAAGCCACTGAGCCAGTGGTTATTTGTTACAGCAGCAGTAGAAAACTAATACAGTGGTCATGCTGCATTCATGAGGAGATGAGTGAAAAATCTGGCAAAAAGACTAATACTAAGCATTGAATCCATTGAAATGTAGGCCTAAAAGTAAAACAAATATGGAGATTATAATTACAGATAAAAAATACAAATTCCATAAACCCTGTTAATGTAGAAAAGAGGTCATTAAGGAAGAGAAGGGCTGGAGTAAAATGGCTTGTGTTCTTTATAGTAGCAGGTTCATCTTTCGTAACTGAGGTCAAATCATGGTATTCTAATTTGATAAAATAATTCATATATCCAGATATTTTAAAAGATAATGATAAATACTTGGATAAATAAGATAACTAAAATTTGAGTAATAGAGAGGTAGAAAAGAAAGATGGAGAAAGTGCATTCCACCAAAGTTCATTATCAGCAATGACTACTACCTGAAATAGCAGAGGATTAAGTGTGTTCTTTATAATTAAAGGAAAACTACAAGATTAAAAATGTAATCTTTTGAAAGTATCAGCAGAAATACACAAAGAAATCAAAGAAAATATATTAAAGGCAGTAAAAACAGAAAGCATAGCATATAATAATTTGACAATACTAAGTCCAAATATGCTTGCCATTTCAATAAATAAAATCAGCTAAATTCACTTATTAAAATATGAAAGCTTTCTTGGGGTGCCTGGGTGGCTCAGTCAGTTAAGCGTCTGGTCAGGTCATGATCCTAGGGTCCTGGGATTGAGCCCTGCAGTCATCAGGCTCCCTGCTCAGCGGGAAGTCTGCTTCTCCCTCTCCCTCTGCCGTTCCCCCTTGCTTGTGCTCTCTCTTTTGCTCTCTCTTTCTCTCTCAAATAAGTAAGTAAAATCCTTTTAAAAATAAAAGCTTTCCAATAAGGAAAATTCGATGTACATAAAGTGACTCAGAAACATTAATATTAAATGAGGGACAGAGTTAAACTATACAAACACAAGCAGAAATAAAGCAGGGTTCATAATTTTAAAATCAGGCATGTCGAATTTAGGGCAACAAACATTAAAATAGAAAAATTGTGGGATGCTTTGTAGTGATAAAGGGTGAAATTCTTAACAAAGACCCAACAATTAATGAACATCTGTGTGCCAAATAATACAGCATTAATTTTCATAAAACAAAAAAATAGGAAATAGAATGAGAAAGATAAAAACATAAGAGTAGTACAGGTTTTAATTCATCTCTATCAGACCAGGATAGATTCAAGTGGACAAAACAATAAAATCAATAAAGACACAGAAGACCTCGGTATTATAATAAGTAAAATATATCTAATCGATAAGTATTGAACCAGACATATTAGTGGCAGGAAAAGAACTGAACTTCAGGTTCACAGAGTCCCAATTTGCTGCTTTGTTGCCTTTAAAACTGTGATCTCCTCTAAGACAGTACATGCAAAAGAATGAAGTTGGACTCCTACCTCAGACCATATACAGATAACTCAAAATGAAATAAAAACCTTAATATAAGAGCTAAAGCTATAAAACCATTAAGAGAAAACAGGTATCAATTTTTATGACCTTGAATTTGGCAACAGTTTCTTAAAAAACACCAAACACAAGTGACAAAAGGAAAAAAGTTGGATTTCATAAAAATTTGGATTTCATAAAAATTAAAAAATTTGTATCTCAAAGGACACTATCAATAAAAAGAACAGACAGCCCACAGAATGGGATAAATTATTTACAAGTCATAGATAAGTGATTAATACACAGAATATATAAAGAAATTACACAACTGTACACAGAAAGAAAAAAATCTCAAAAAATGGACTTGAGGGGCACCTGGCTGACTCAGTGGGTAGAGCATGTGACTTTTGACNATATATATATATATATATATATTTTAAATGAGCTTGAATAGACATTTCTCCAGAGAAGAAATACAATTAGCCAACAGGCACATGAAGAGATGCTGAGCATCATTATTCATTAGGGAAATGCAAGTCGAAATCACAATGAGATACCATGTCACACCAACTAGGATGGCTATAGTAATAACAGTAATGAAAAACACTAAGTGTTGCTGAGGATGTGGGGAAACTGGAACCCTCGTTTATTGCTGGTGAAATTGTAAAGCAATGTAGCTGCTTTGGAAAAATCTGGCATTTCTTCAAATGGTTAACCATAAAGTTACCACTTGATCCAGCAACTCTATTCCTAGGTATACACCTCTGAGAAATGATAACATATGTCCACACAAAAATATGTACACTGTTGTTCATGGAAGCATTATTTATAGTAACCAACAATGGAATTAACTGAAATGTCCACCAACTGATTAGATAAGTAAAATGAGATCTATCTATACAAGGGAATAAAAAGGAATGAAGTACTGATACATACAATATGGATGAACCTTGAAAATACAATGTTAAATGAAAGAAGACATTCAAAAAAGACCATGTATTATATGATTCCATTTATATTAAATGTCCAAAATAGGCAAATTCATAGATATAGAAAGTAAATTAGTGGTTGTTTAGTGCCGGGTGGGTGGCAAGGATAGATGTGACTGCTAGAGGATATGGGGTTTCTTTTTTTTGTTTTTTGATTTTTTTATAGTCATTTTTTTATTGTGTTATGTTAGTCACCATACAGTACATCATTAGTTTTTGATGTAGTGTCCCATGATTGATTGTTTGTGTATAACATCCAGTGCTCATGGGGTTTCTTTTTGGATGAAAATGTTTTAAAATCGACTGTGGCAGTAGTTTCACAACTTTGTGAATATAATAGAAATCATTACATTGTACACTTTTAAAGGGTGAATTTTATAGTATGTAAATCATCTCTCTCTCCCTCTCCTCTCTCTCCCTCCTTCTCTCATATATATATATATATATATATATATATATATATATATATATGTAAGTACTCATAGTTACACTCAGTTTAGTATAGGATTATGCAGCGTGGCCATCCATGCACATCATCACAGATCTACTTCCTCATCTTACTGGCATAGGTATTAGAGGCAGTCTTGCAGCCCCTTCAGCTCCCCCTGGACCTTCAGCTTCAGCTTCTCTGACTTCTGGACCAGGTGTGTGTTCAGCTTCCTGAAAAAAGACATTGGCTCCCCGTGCCGCTTATTTGCATTATCAAAGAGGTGGCAGGAGACCGACATGGCTTCTAGCTTATCCTTGCAGATTCTGGTTTCTCCTTTCTTCCCTCCATTTAACATGCATCTTTCCTTCCTAACTACGTGCCCTTCTATCTTCAGGGCAAACACAAGACTCAGAAACAACAGATGTATAGATATCACTTCACCAGTCCCCACATTAGCACACAATCAAATAATTCCTATAATGAGTGCTTTATTCTATATCACTTGTAAAGGTTCTGATGCAATTGCCATATAGGTCTGGTTCATAGCGCTTGTGTCACTGACATCTCTCTGCCTGAACAATATGATTGCGCGCGTCCCTTACCCACACTACTAAACTACATGGTGGTTCTTTCAGACAGCTTTTACCTTATGACAATATTCTCTCAAAGCAACAGATTCCTTAAATCACGTTTTGCCTCTCTCAGTATCTTCCACAAGACAGCAATATAAAAATACTTATTATATTGATTTAAATGTGCATTATCAGATCATTTTTTGTACTCCAACTATTCTCTGCTGTGTCTTATAAGATCTCCTAATCCATGAACTTTTTCACTTAAAATGAGAATTTTATGTCCATAGCTTTTCATTAAAAGACTATGTCCTCAGGCCGAGTGGAGGTGGGAGAATATTAGTGTCCACACATACAGATTTTCACACCAGTGAAAACCTGGTAATTTCTCTGCTAGTTTTGGGCAGATTTATTTTGGCAGCCTGGTAGTGACTCTTAGAAATGATCAACACAAGGCTTAGATATGGCAGAAAGTAGAGAGAACACTCGGGTTTAAGCTAATCTCCTGTGAGATATGGTTTCTCTTTTCATTTAAGAATGCGATTTTGCTTGGCCTCAAAGACAATAGAAAATCATAGTTTAAAGGAAGAAATGATCAAAATAAAACCGAAAGCACTCAGTTTCTCTGTATTGAAAAGCCCAGTCTTGCTATTACAAAAAGAATGGCCAATAAACCCTTGAGTTAATTGGCCCCATTTTGTGAGCAAAGTAAAACAGAATTGCAATGTGGAGAATTTAGCACTACTTGTTCGTATAACAAATTAAACTAGATATGCACATTATTTCAGTGAACAACTGCCTTAAGTGATTCTTCAGAGGAGCAGTTCATTATAAACAAAGAGATAAAATATGAAAGTAGCAGAAACTGATAATGATTTTTCAAAATAACTCTTATCAGACTTTCAGAAGAAACCACTGCAGACAATGATAAATCATAACTTTTCAATAGCAGGTCCCTAGGCTTTCAGAGAAAATAGGATGGATACACTGAAGGTAAAATTAAAGTTTGCATTGCTGTTAACTTTTAATTAATCAATTCTGCTAACTACATCTGAAAACATAATAGCACTGTATGGACAAAACCTGTGTGTTACTTCTGTGTGATGAGACTCATTATCACATCAGAGCAGCCCAATGCCAAAAGGAGCTTTGTGACTTATCCAGAACTGAGGACAAAGGCATTTAAGTAAACACTGTGTTTCACTAGGGTTCTAATGGAGGAGTGCTCTCAGGCATTTAGATGATTTGGAAATGCATTGCCTCATTATCTCGTGGAAGCCTACAGTTCTTTTTATTGAAATATATTTGACACATAACATTGTGTAAATTTAAGGTGTACGACATGTTGAGTTGATTCATTTATATATTGTAATATGACTGCCATTGTTTTGACAGTTAGCACCTCTATCACGTCACATAATTATCATTTCTTTTTGGTGATGGGAATAATTAAGATCTAGTCTCTTAGCAAGTTTGAAGATTATAATACAATATTGTTGTCTATATTCACTGTGTTATGTGTTAAATATCCAGGATTTATTTGTTTACTAGTTGCGAGTTTATACCTTTAAACAACATGTCTCCTATTTCCCTACCCTGAGCCTCACATATAAGTGATATCATACAACCTTTGTGCCCATCGATGGATAAAGGGATAAAGAAGATGTGGCACATATGTACAATAGAGTATTATTTATTCATCCATAAGGAAAAATGAAATCCTTCCATTTTTGATGATGTACATGGACCTTGAGGACATTATGTTAAGTTTGATACGTCGGAGAAAGACAGATAGTAGAAACCTATAGTTTTAGATCTGGAAGGACCTTGGAGGTCACAAATCCAAGGCCTAGAATTTGTAGTTTTGTTCCATTAACAAAGGTAGAGGGCAAAAATTACTAACAGTAAGGAGTTGTACGCACTTGTGAGGAGATAACCACAGGACCAAGTGAAGGTGATTGGAGGATGGTTTTGAGTCTCAGTACTTTCTGACCTTGCTGCTGTGTACCAGGAAAAATATAGGGTTACCTTATGCACTTGGGGCTAAGCCATCAACATTATGATCACTCCACTTCCAATATATTCAAGATCTATGGGAAAGGACCTTCAGAATGAATGAGAGACTTTTCTGAGGAAGGTTCTTATTTTACATGTGGACCTTCTCACTAAATCCTTATCTATTCAGATCAGAAAGCTAGAGATAAGACTATTTTTCTGATTTTTCCTTTCTTTTACTTTTTTTCATTTTTCTTTCTAGTTTTATTAAAATTGTTTTGTTTTGAAAATCCCAGTTTGTCATATCTTTGTTAAAAGGAGTGAAAAAATTCAGTTTTATTATTATTATTATTATTATTATTATTATTATTATTATTATTATTATGTTAGTCACCATACAGTACATCATTAGTTTTTGATGTAGCATTCCATAATTCATTGTTTGCATATAACACCCAGTGCTTAAAAAAGCTTTTGTTGTTTATTCTTTGGCCAGAAAGAAAGTGGGTAAAGCTTTCTCTTGACATGGGGAATAATGAGACAGTAGGAAGAGAGAGATGCCAAGAGGAAAGCACAAACTCAGAGTGAAAGAAGAGAGGCCCACCAGCCTAACCTCTCACAGGGACTTCATGAAATTGCTTTAGGAGTATCTCTTGGCTCCAACCATGAAGAGCTTATAAAAGGTGGCAGCAGGGGTGCCTGGGTAGCTCAGTCAGTTGGGTATCTGGCTGTTGATTTCAGCTCAGGTCATGATCTCAGGGTCGTGGGATCAAGCCCTGCATCAGGCTCTGTGCTCAGCATATAGTCTGCTTGTCCCTCTCCCTCTGTTTCTCCCCCTGCTCTCTCTGTCTCTCTAAAATAAATAAATAAAATCTTTTTTTAAAAAAGGTGGCAGCCTTAGAGTAATGGTAAGAACACTGTGGATAATAATGGGCAGGTTTAAGTTAAACACTGGTGATGCCATCTGATTTTAGGTAAGCCCCTTGACTTATTTACTACAGCTTCCCCTTAGGAAAAATGTAAATAATATTGCCAAGCTTGAAAAATTATTATGTATATTAAATAAGATAATGTATATTAAAATAGCTCACAGATAATAAGCATTCAACGGATGTTTATTATTGTCACTATTTGAGTATGGGTGAAATAGAGTATTTCTTCTAAACACATTATATTAGTTTCTTCAGCAGGTTGCTCTTTTTTTAAAAAGACTTATTTCTTTATTTGAGAAAGAGAGAGAGAGAGCGTGCACGAGCAGGGGGAGGGGCAGAGAGAGAGGGAGAGAATTCTCAAGCAGACTTCCTGCTGAGCATGGAGCCCGACATGGGGCTCCCTCCCAGGACCCCGAGATCATGACCTGAGCTGAAGTCGGATGCTTAACTAACTGAGCCACCCAGATGCCCTGGGCAGACCACTCTTAACACAGAAATGTTTGGGTTTTTTGGATTCTCATATACGTTTTTAAATATCAGTTTTGGACATTGACCTTCCATCTGATTTTTGTCATAATGGAAGCCGTCTTCCATTCGATTTTGTAACTCTCTGTGTTCATTATAATTTGTGGCTATTGTAGAAGTATTCACAATGTAACTGACATGCCTATTACCCACCAGAAATATAATCTAAACTACCCAGTTGAGCTGGAACTAAATCAACTTTTCCAAAAATGAATCATAATCCTTACTAATATACTTTGACTGCTGTTCATTATGCTTGTAATTGTGGCTGATACATTTATTAAAATATTTCCATCTAATTGGACACTCTCTGAACCAGTTAGCATATGATAGATACTCCCTCCCTATCTACTCTTCTAATACGGAGGAAGAGTGAGGAACTAAATGCCAAGAAAGTTCTAGGTTTAATATTCATGGTCCTTTGTATAAGCCACAAAAGAAATTCTCTCTTAAAAGGAAAGAGGATATTTTCTATCACTTTTGTAAATCAATAGTTTTTTTTTTTATTTTAGAGCAGCTTTAGGTTTACAGGAAAAAAAATGAGCATAAAGTACTTCTCTCTCATTTTTCTGTGTTGTGAAAACCTGATGTTGAACCATTTCAGGTGAGAAGTTTATTGTCTGCTCCTTTCATTCCTGAAAAATTCAATTTCAGTCCTGCTCCAAAATGAAATGGCATTCAATAATCACATATTACTTCCTATTATGGGCTCATCAGAAGTGTAACTTTCTTCTACTGATAACCAGTTCCAAAGAAGAAAAAGAATGAAAAATATAGGATTTGCAGTTCTGAATAAGAAAAGTATCCAAAAAAGATTTCTGTGAAATCTTCCTGTGCCAATAAAAACACCAACTTCAGTTCGAGGAACGTAACTGACCCTGTGAGCTGAAAAAGTCACTTTACTGGCTAAGTCCCACTTTCCTCAGCCGCAACATGAAGAAGTGAGACCAGCTCTGTGGTTCTCAGCCTTTGCAGAGGCATATTGTAGCCTTCTAAAATGTTCCTCAGTCTCACTGTGGCTGGGCATCAGAAACAGTTTGTATAATATAGGATCATCTCTTCCTGAAGGTTTGACAGAACTTGACTGGGATGTGTGCATATGGGTTTGTGTGTGTGTGTGTTGGTGGAGTTTTCACAGGCAGATTTTAATCTACTGATTGAGTTTCTTTAGTGGTTATAGGTTTATTCAGGTTTTCAGTGTTTTGTGAAACACTTTTGAGAAGTCTTGTTTTTCTAAGAAATCATCTATTTCATGCATGTTTACACGTTTATTGGCACCAAGTTATTAATAGTACTCCGTTATGCTTTTTGAGTCTTCTGCTCTATTTTCAGTAATGTTCATATTTTTTTGCTCTTAATATTGTGTATTTGGCCCTTTTGTCTTTCTTTTTGAGCCATATTTCCAGAGTTTTATCTGGTATACTTGCTTTTTATTAAAAAAAACAACTTTTTGTTGTTCCTCTGTTTCTCAGTTTTCTTTTTCCTTTATTTCTGTTTTTTGTATTCATTTTCTTCTTATTTTCTTTAGTTTTATTTTGCTGTTCTTTTTATAATTTCTTGTGTTGCAAATTTTGCTTACTAATTTGAAGTCCTTTTTCTTTTCTGATGTATGCATATGAGTCTACAAATTTCCCTCTTAATACTGCTTTTGCCATATCTCACAACTTCTGATATGAACTGCTTTCATTATCATTCAGTTTGTTGCACAAATTATTAGAAATGTATTTTAATATTTCTAAATATATTGGAAGTTGGTTATCTTTTAGTTATTTATTTCTGTTATTTCATCTCATATTAAGCAAAACAAATACTGTCTGGTCTGTATGATATTGATTGGTATTTATTAACATTTTCTTTCTGACCTAAAACATGGTTAATATTTTTCTTGACAATCTGATTTATTTATTTATTTTTACATAACTTTCCATCTTTTATTGAAGTATAATTGACAAATAAAATTACATATATTTAAGGTATACAACTTGATGTTTTGATATACGTTGTGAAATCATCAACACAATTAAGCCAATTAATATGCCTTTTACCTCACATAGTTACCAGTTTCCTTTTTTTCTTTCTTTCTTGCTTTTTTTTTTTTACATGGATGAACTTGGAGAACATTATGCTAAGTAAAATAATCCAATACTGCATGATCTCCCTTGTATGTGGAATCTAAAAATAGCAAAACTCATAAAAGCAGAGAGTAGTAGAGTGCTGGTTACCAGGGGCTGGGCTGGGGTGGAGAATGGGGAAATGCTGCTCAAGGAGTACAAAGTGTCAGTGATGCAAGATGAATAAGTTCTAGAGATCTAATATACAGCAATGTGAATATACTTAGCAATATTTTATTGAATACTTGAAATATAAAAACGTAGATATTGTTATCACCAATAAAACTATTTTTAAAATAAATGTTCTATTTGTGCTCTGAAAAAAAATTATTCTCTAATTGTTGGGTGTAAGATTCTAAATATGTCCATTAGGTAAACCTTGCTAATTTTGCTATACAAAATGTTATAGCCTTAATACGTTTTTTTTTTTAAGATTTTATTTATTTATTCGACAGAGATAGAGACAGCCAGCGAGAGAGGGAACACAAGCAGGGGGGAGTGGGAGAGGAAGAAGCAGGCTCATAGCAGAGGAGCCTGACGTGGGGCTCGATCCCATAACACCGGGATCACGCCCTGAGCCGAAGGCAGACGCTTAACCGCTCTGCCACCCAGGCGCCCCTAGCCTTAATACTTTTACTGCTTGCTTCATTAGTTTCTGAGAGGTAAATATTAAAATCTCACTGTGGTCATGGATTTGTGATTTTTCTCTTTGTAGTTCTGATATTTTTGGTATAATGTATTTTGGTGCTATCTATGTATTATATGATTATAAATACCCAATAATATATCTTTAGTATATCTTTTAGCATTATCTTATCCCTAATAATACTTCTTTCACCTTAAAATTGATTTCATTTGATATTGATGTTTCCATGGTATATGAATCCTGATGTATTTTCTTCCATTCTTTATCTTTAGCCTTTCTAGGACTTTGTGTTTTAGGCATATCTCCTATAAATAACATATGGCTAAATGTTTCTATATGCAGTATAAGAACCTTGATTTTAAGTAACAATTATAGGCATTTATATTAATTGTAATTACAGATATATTTGGATTTATTTCTATCTTTTTTTTTGCTTTTCTTCTTTTCTATACTCTTTCTTTGCTTTAGCTTACATCTCTCTTCTCCTGCATTCTCTTTACTAATCCACTCTTCCTTGTTTACCTTTTCCCCTTCTACTAGTACAGTTGACCCTTGAACAACACAGGGTTAGGGGTGCCGACCCCCTGTGCAGTCAAGAATCTGTGTAACTTGATTCCCCAAACACTTAACTACTGATAGCCTACTGTTGACTGAAAGCCTTACCAATAACACAAATAGTTGATTAACACGTCTTGTATGTTATATGTATTATATACTGTGTTCTTACAATAAAGTAAGCTAGACAAAAGAATACATTATTTTTTTATTACCCTAAATCTATGGGGATTCAAATAGTGCATGGTACATAGCAGATGCTCAATAAATATTTATTTGAATGAAGAAAAAAAGAATACGTTATTAAGAAAATCATAAGGAAGAGAAAATATATTTACAATACTGTACTGTAAAGAAATCCATGTGTAAGTGAACCCGTGCAGTTCAAGCTCGTGTTAAGGAGTTGTATATAAAGAACACATTTTATTTCTGTTATTTTAGTTGTTAACTTTAACGTTTTAAGGAAATGATTTAGACAAAATTTTAGCAGTATCTCTGCCCTCCATTTGGACAATTCAAAAACTTTAGAACATTCTTACAGAGATCATTTTCTTTCATTCTTAGATGTCTGGTATTTTAACTCCATTTGGCTTTATACACCCTCTGAAATTAGCCATAATTATTATTGTATATAGTCCATGCTTAGATTACCCACTTATTTATCACTTTCTTTTTCACCGTTGCTCCTTACATCTCACTCTATCTGAGCTGAATTTCTATAATATGAAGTAGTTCTGTTAATAGTTATTTTAGCAAGTGTCTATGACTGGTGAACCCTCATTCTTTATTTCTTTGGAAGTATGTTCATTTTTACATTACAAATTAGCTAGTAATAGAATGCTAGGCTGACAGTTACTTTCTTCTATTACCTGCAGGAATGATTTCATTGTCTTCTGGCTTTTATTACTGCTTTTCAGAAGGTTATGCCTATCTAATGGTCTGCCATTACTTTGTAGGTAATCCTTCTTCCTCTGGTTGCTCTTAAGATGTTTCCCTGTTGTTGGTCTACAGATTCACTATTATATATCTACAAGTACTCTCAGTTTTATTTATCTTCTTGTGATTCATTATACTTCCAGAGTCTGCAGATTTATATTCATAAATTCTAGAAAAATATTTGAATATCGCGTCATCCCTATTCTGTTTTCTCTTTCCGGAACTTCCGTGAGCTATATATTGAAATATCTCATTCTATCTTCTATGTCTCTTGATATCTCTTTCACATTTTCTATTTCTTTATCTCTTTGAAATGAGCTCTAGAGAAACTTTAAATGTCTGTATTCTAGATCATGAGTTCCTTTTTTTGTTTTATTTATTTATTTTTTTAATGATTTTTTTAAATTATATTATGTTAGTCACCATACAGTACATCCCCGGATTCCAATGCAAAGTTCGATGCTTCATTAGTTGCGTATAGCACCCAGTGCACCATGCAATACGTGCCCTCCTTACTACCCATCACCGGTCTATCCCATTCCCCCACCCCCCTCCCCTCTGAAGTCTTCAGTTTGTTTCTCATAGTCCATAGTCTCTCATGTTTCATTCCCCCTTCAGATTACCCCCCCTTTCTTTATCCCTTCTTCCCCTACCGATCATCCTAGTTCTTATGTTCCATAGATGAGAGAAATCATATGATAATTGTCTTTCTCTGCTTGACTTATTTCACTTAGCATTATCTCCTCCAGTGCCGTCCATGTTGCAGCAAATGTTGAGAATTCGTTCTTTCTGATAGCTGAGTAATATTCCATTGTATATATGGACCACAGCTTCTTAATCCAGTCATCTGTTGAAGGGCATCTCGGCTCCTTCCATGATTTGGCTATTGTGGACAATGCAGCTATGAACATTGGGGTGCATATGGCCCTTCTCTTTACTACGTCTGTATCTTTGGGGTAAACACCCAGTAGTGCAATGGCTGGGTCATAGGGTAGTTCAATTTTTAACTTTTTAAGGGACCTCCACACTGTTTTCCAGAGTGGCTGTACCAACTTGCATTCCCACCAACAATGTAGGAGGGATCCCCTTTCTCCACATCCTCTCCAACAATTGTTGTTTCTTGCCTTGTCTATCTTTGCCATTCTAACTGGCGTAAGGTGGTATCTCAGTGTGGTTTTGATTTGAATTTCCCTGATGGCTAATGATTTTGAACATTTTTTCATGTGTCTGTTAGCCATTTGTATGTCTTCATTGGAAAAGTGTCTGTTCATATCTTCTGCCCATTTTATGATTTGTTTATTTGTTTCTCGTGTATTGAGTTTGAGAAGTTCTTTGTAGATCTTGGATACCAGTCCTTTATCTGTGGTGTCCTTTGCAAATATATTCTCCCATTCCGTGGGCTGTCTCTTAGTTTTTTTGACTGTTTCCTTGGCTGTGCAGAAGCTCTTTATCCTGATAAAGTCCCATAAGTTCATTTTATCTTTTATTTCTCTTGCCTTTGGAGATGTGTCGTGAAAAAGGTTGCTCTGGCCGATGTCATAGAAGTTGTTGCCTATGTTCTCCTCTAGAATTTTGATGGATTCCTGTCTCACATTGAGGTCTTTCATCCATTTGGAGTTTATTTTTGTGTATGGTGTGAGAGAGTGGTCAAGTTTCATTCTTTTGCATGTAGCTGTCCAATTTTCCCAGCACCATTTATTGAAGAGACTGTCTTTTTTCCACCGGATGTTTTTTCCTGCTTTATCAAAGATTAGTTGCCCAAAGAGCCGAGGGTCCATTTCTGGGTTCTCTATTCTGTTCCATTGGTCGATGTGTCTGTTTTTGTGCCAGTACCATGCTGTCTTTGTGATCACAGCTTTGTAGTACAGCTCGAAATCCGGCATTGTGATGCCCCCAGCTTTGTTTTTCCTTTTCAACAGTTCCTTGGAGATTCGGGGCCTTTTCTGGTTCCATACAAATTTAAGGACTATTTGTTCCAGTTCTTTGAAAAATGTCCTCGGTATTTTGATCGGGATAGCATTGAAAGTGTAGATTGCTCTGGGTAGTATGGACATTTTAACTATGTTAATTCTTCCAATCCATGAGCATGGAATATTTTTCCATCTTTTTATGTCTTCCTCAATATCTTTCAAAAGTGATCTATAGTTTCTAGCATATAGGTCCTTTACGTCTCTGGTTAAGTTAATTCCAAGGTAACGCATGGTTTTTGGTGTTATTGTAAATGGGATGGATTCCCTAATTTCTCTTTCTTCAGTCTCGTTATTCGTGTATAGAAATGCAACTGATTTCTGGGCATTGATTTTGTATCCTGCCACCTTACTGAATTGTTCTATAACTTCTAATAGTTTGGGAGTGGATTCCTTTGGGTTTTCCATATAGAGTATCATGTCANTTTCTAATAATCCTTCCAATTTCATTGGTGTTGGTCGTGACCTCTCCTTTTTCATTCATAATTTTAATAATTTGGGTCCTTTCTCTTTTCTTTTGGATAAGTTTTGCCAGTGGTTTGCCAATTTTATTGATTCTCTCAAAGAACCAGCTTCTAGTTCTGTTGATCTGCTCTACTGTACTCCGGGTTTCTAATTTGTTGTTTTCTGCTCTAATCTTGGTCACTGCTTCCTCGTGCANCTTCCTTGTCAGTGGGTTAGGCCTGTCCCTCTGTTGCTGTTCCAGTTTCTTGAGGTGAGAATATAGAAACTGCATTTTAGATTTTTCTATTCTTTTGAGTGAGGCTTGGATGGCTATGTATTTCCCCCTTAGGACTGCCTTTGCAGTATCCCATAGGTTTTGGACCGTTGTGTATTCATTCTCGTTGGTCTCCATAAATTGTTTAATTTGTTTTTTGATTTCCTGGTTTATCGAGTCATTCTTGAGCAGGATGGTTCTTAGCCTCCAAGTGTTTGAGTTTCTTCCAGGTTTTTCCTTGTGGTTGAGTTCCAATTTCAGAGCGTTGTGGTCTGAGAATATGCAGGGGATAATTTCAATCTTTTGGTATTGGCTGAGACCTGTTTTGTGTCCCAGAGCATGATCTATTCTTGAGAATGTTCCATGGGCATTAGAATAGAATGAGTATTCTTTGGTTCTGGGGTGTAGTGTTCTATATAGATCTATGAGGTCCAACTCATCGAGTATGGCATTCAAAGCCTTTTNTCTATGAGGTCCAACTCATCGAGTATGGCATTCAAAGCCTTTTATTCTTTGCTTAGTTTTTGTCAGGGTGTTCTATTTCTGATAGTGGGGTGTTGAGGTCCCCTACTATTACTGTGTTTTTATCTATATGTCTCTTTATTTTGGTTGAGAGTTGGCTTGTGTATCTTGCTGCTCCCCTGTTGGGGGCATATATATTAATAATTGTCATATCCACTTGTTGAATACTTCCTTNGTGAGACCAATGAGATTTCCACCATAGCACAGGAAAGAGTGAATTTTTAATGAGTTTTTTTAGTAGTACAGTTTGACCTCTAGATTTCTGGGAAGCAGAGAAGATACTTTATAGAAATGTATTGCGCACACATATACCACCACTTACCCCACCTTGAAATAAAACTTGGCATGTTTACATACTCAATAAGTCATTAATTACTAATTGATTTGACAAAGCAATCTACTATTCCATAGCTTCACCCCAACTACAATATCAAGCCCTTATGAATCATATTAATCTTCCCAATAGCATGAAAAGAAACTAAAGCTTAAAATAAATAAAAGATAATGAAATCCCTGAGAAAACCCAAGTCAGAAAACATGAACATACACTTCTCCAAAGAAGACATACAAATGACTAACACACACGTGAAAAAATGTTCAACATCATTAGCCATCAGGGAAATTCAAATCAAAACCACATTGAGATACCACCTTACACCAATTAGAACGGCAAAAATTAACAAGGCAGGAAACAACAAATGTTGGAGAGGTTGGGGGCGCCTGGGTGGTGCAGTCGTTAAGCGTCTGCCTTCGGCTCAGGGTGTGATCCCGGCGTTCTGGGATCGAGCCCCACATCAGGCTTCTGTGCTAGGAGCCTGCTTCTTCCTCTCCCACTCCCCCTGCTTGTGTTCCCTCTCTCACTGGCTGTCTCTCTGTCAAATAAATAAATAAAATCTTTAAAAAAAATGTTGGAGAGGTTGTAGAGAAAGGGGATCCCTCTTACATTGTTGGTGGGAATGCAAGTTGGTACAGCCACTTTGGAAAACAGCGTGGAGGTTCCTCAAAAAGTTAAAAATAGAGCTACCCTGTGACCCAGCAATTGCACTACTGGGTATTTACCCCAAGGATACAGATGAAGTGAAAAGAAGGGGCACATGCACCCCAATGTTCATAGCAGCAGTCCACAATAGCCAAACTGTGGAAGGAGCCGAGATGCCCTTCAACAGATGAATGGATAAAGAAGATGTGGTTCATATATGCAATGGAATATTACTCAGCCATCAGAAAGGATGAATACCCACCATTTGCATCAACATGGATGGAACTGGAAAGGATTACAGTAAGTGAAATAAGTCAACAGAGAAAGACAATTATCATATGGTTTCACTTGTATGTGGAACATAGGGAATAGCATGAAGGACATTAGGAGAAGGAAAGGAAAACTGAAGGGGGGAATCAGAGGAGGAGACAAACCATGAGAGGCTCTGGACTCCAGGAAACAAACTAAGGGTTTTAGAGAGGAGGGGGTGGGGGATGGGTTAGCCCAGTGATGGGTATTAAGGAGGGCACATATTACAATGAGCACTGTGTGTAATATGCAAATAATGAATCATGGAACACTACATCAAAAACTAATGGAGTACTGTATGGTGACTAACATAACATAATTTTTAAAAAAGGAAAAAAAAGAAAACCCATCAGAAAAGTAGCTATATGCTTATCTGTGGGAACGGTGCTTGCTCTATTCTGGAGATATTCAGCTAAGCTCTATCACTCTGCTGGCATACTGTGGCACTAAATCAATTGCTTGTATGGATAATTATTTCCTTCTGTCAGTGAATTAGCAAGGGTATGAGAGTTCACCCTCCTATCAAGTTACTCTAAGACCTAAAATAAAATCCCTCCTTGTATAAAAACTTATTGTCTTCTCTAAGTAACCCACAATGAATGATTTCTGTAGGAGAGAAGCTGGCTGTCAAGATCGGCCTGTTCTCTGAATCTCCCATCTATCCTCTAGTGAATACCTTTCAGCACATACTCAGGCTTGCCTTTCTCAACCAATTCCCTAGGTTGTCTGATGGCACAGAGATCTAGTGATGTCTAAACCTGTTTTAGTCTCTTCAAACAGCTACTGAAGACAGGTGGAGTCCACACTGGTCAGCTCAGAAGGAAAAAAGTTATATAAAAATATACCCAGGTGGGCACAACATGACATATTCTTTCAAATATTCTGTACTTGTGGTCTCCCAAACATTTCAAGAATATTTTCTACCTTATTTGGATAAGGTTTTCCTGAATAAATGAGCCAAACAAAAAACACCATGAATAGGATAAGAGATTGATAAGGTATTGAGAATTAGTAAGCAAGCTGTACTCATAACACTGTCCATATACTGTTTACTCAGCTAAGAGTACCATGATTTTTTTAAATTTTTTATTTTGCTGAGAAGATACACTTTCTATCTCTCATCCTTATTTATCTCATTCATGATTTTTAAGGCTCATGAGCAATTCATTGTTTTCTTATTTACAATGATGGCCTCTTGCTTTTAGATATGAATATTGTGTCAGGAACAGGAAAATTTCCTTGAGAATACTCCATCAACAGTGCTGCACAATTCTTCTAGGAAGGAAGGATATGGAGACATACAGCTAGTTGTGATAGTCATGGAGAAACATCAGGTATCTGTGGATACCCTTGTGTGGCAGTCTGTGTTTTCAGTGGGTGCAGTCATTGCCTGCTGGTACAGGGGTCTTGTTAGCCTCTCTTGAAGAGGTTATCTTCCATAATTGCCATCCACTGAGCCTATGTGTGCCCTATCCTTTGTGCATTCATTTAGCAAACATGTGTTGCACTCTTAACGTTCACCATGCTCAAGAGACAGTATAACATAATGGTTTGGACCAAGAGCTCTGAATCTGGGCAGTCAGGCTAGGTTCAAATCTTGGCTCAGGCAGTTTTTGCTTTGTGACCTTGGGCAATTTGCTTAATATCTGTGCCTTGCTCTTTTCATCTGCAAATCAGAGGGTAAAAATACCTCTTAGAGTTATTTGTTAGGATTAATTACTTAATATATAGTCAGTGCTTGGAAAAGTACACCAACACTAAAACACTGGTTTATTATTGCCAGACACTGGCCTAAGCACCGAGGATATCCCTATCAGGGTCCCTGTTCTCAGGAACCACAAAATCCACCTGGAGAAACAGATACCTAAACTGGAATAACAAGAATATGGCAAGTGCTTTGAGATGGAAGTTCAGGGGGTTATAGAAACTCCTATGAGGAGGATCTAACAAATTCTTAGGTGAGTCATGGACAACTTAAGTGGCATTGAAGCTAAGATCTCTGAAGGATGATTGGAGTTAAAAGATTATGCATGTGGGAGTGTGTGCTCTTATTGGCTTGCGGGGGGAGTTCAGGCAGATAGAAGCTCATGTATCAAAATCTGAAGAAGATCTTGATATGGTGCAGAGTAGGAAATGAGAAAGTTTGACTGGGCTAGGCCATAAACTGTGAGTGAGTTTGGGTGCTGGGGAACATGTAGCGATAAGGGCAAGGAATGAAAATGGAGATGACAAACAGATAATGCAAAGCCTTATAAACCTTGTAAGACATGCAAACTCTGATTAGCCATTAAGAGTATGGATTTTGCCCTGAGAGCAGTGGGAACCCCTGAAAGATTCTAAGCAAGGAAATTATATAGTTCTTTTTGAGTAATAGGAATATTGTTTTGGCGGAAGTGGCAGGATCCATTCATTTATTCAACAATTTTTTTCATTTAAATTTTAGTTAATTAGCATACAGTGCAATATTGGTTTCTGGAGTAGAATCCAGTGATTCATCACTTTCATACAACACCCAGTGCTCATCACAAGTGCCCTCCTTAATATTACATCGCCCATCTAGCCCATCCCCTACCCACCTCCCTCTATCAACCTTCAGTTGGTTCTGTATCATTAAGAGTCTCTTATGGTTTGCTGCCCTCTCTTTTATTCCCTTCCCATATGTTCATCTGTTTCTTAAATGCCACATATGAGTGAAGTCGTATGGTATTTGTCTTTCTCTGACTGAATTATTTCACTTAGCATAATACAGTCTGGCTCTATCCACATCATTGCAGATGGCAGGATTTCCTTCTTTTTGATGGCTGAGTAATATTCCGTGTGTGTGTGTGTGTGTGTGTGTGTGTGTGTGTGTGTGTGTAAAGATAGAAGCACCATAAGAATTAAGACTGCTAGGGGTTGGCTTGAAAGTTTAAATGGGCCTCATTTGAGAAGGTGGTATTTGAGTAAAGGCTTGATAGTGAAGAGGAAATGAACCGTGTGTCTGTAGGGGAAGGGTCATTCTAGACAGAAGAGATAACCAATGAAAAATCCCTGAGGTGGAAGTGTGCCTTGCATAATAGTATGAAAGATAAGGAGACTAGAGCGCAGTAAGTGAACTAAGAGGGGTCATAGGAAATGAGGGAGAAATATAATGGTGGGGGATGGGACCTTTGTAGGCCATTGTAAAATTGGCTTTGATGACATAAGGCACTTTGAAGGGTTTTGAATGTAGGAGTGATTCAATCTTACATTTCAACAGAAACATTCTGACTACTTGGTTAAGAGTAAATGATATGATGACATGTAAGCAGGGAAACCAGTTAGAATATTACTGCAATAATGCAGGTGGGCGATAAAGATGGCTTTGAACTCAGTGGGACCAGTCTAAGGCTACCCTAAAATGTGTGGTGCTCAGGGAAAGAGTATAAATGAAAGCCCACATGTGTTAAATATGACATAGTCTTTCTTACAAATATGCTTTCATATCAAGAATTTTTTAATGTATAAATATATACTTTTTAAATAACTGAAAGCTGGAAAATGTCTAATATGACCAAATTTATATATTATTGTGTGTATCTGGGAGTTCTGTTGGTGGATTAGCAGTGTATGTGTTATTAATAGCATAAAACATGTATTTCATGGTTTATTATATATCTATTTTATATGTCTATTCTATAAACTTTTTCTTGTCTTTATTTCAGCAAAATCGTTGTTATAATCAAGATTTTAACATAATATTTGTTCTGTTCATGACAATGGCAGATATCCTTTTTTGAGTCATTATATTATTACTATATTGTTTAAACTTTATCTGTGAGGCAGTAGCAACTGCAATTGCAAATAAAATTGTTAAAGCAATACATAGATTCATAAATGAATCATAGATTTTACTTACCACATTCAAATACTGTAATAGAGTGCATTTGACAAATCTTCATTATTGCAGAAAATATTACAATATATTTAAATGTCATCATTTAATTCTCCAGGACATATACAAATTTCACAAACACTTAAAGTAATATATAGATGTGTACGGTAATTTTTAAAATTGGTTTCATGCTTCCCACAAGTTAGTGAAAATTTAAAGAAATTTACATTTTAAATTTAAGCAAATATGAAAAAATATTCCTCAGATGCCATGTCCAATTGTGAACACTGAACTGATTTATAACTCCCTCTGGAACCATGAACTAGAACACAAAAGAAAGCAAGAAAGTGGACACTTAGCACTGCTGGGAAACCGTATTTTCTTACTCAAGATTCTATTACATGTATGCTATTTGAGAGGGAGGATTTGCTAAGTTAATTTGTTCTTTTCATCATTTAGGAGCTTCTGCCTCTCCTATCCTCCCTACACTGTACTGCAGCGTCCATCTTCAATTTCGGCAGCCACACAAACTGTGATTCTTCAGAGCATTTATATGCAGTTACTCATTTTTTCAGAATACAGAGCAAGTAACATAAGTGTTTCTCTGGTGCCTGAATGATATTAATCAGGAAAATAGATATTACGGTTACAGGTTATATTTTGTCAGTGCTGAATGTTTGTTCTCACATAACAAAAATGTCCATGTGTTCCTTAATAAATTTATTTTTGTGTGTTTGGGATAGGCAGGGCCCTCTAAAGAAGTAAGCCAAGAGAAAAGCCACGTCTTTTCTGGGTCTGAGGGTGGTGGCACTGGTAAAGAGGTTCAAAAGGAGGCAGATTGAGATATATTTAAAATCTAGCCAAAGAATCTGCCATTAGGGGCGCCTGGGTGGCACAGCAGTTAAGCGTCTGCCTTCGGCTCAGGGCGTGATCCCAGCGTTATGGGATCGAGCCCCCACATCAGGCTCTTCCTCTATGAGCATGCTTCTTCCTCTCCCACTCCCCCTGCTTGTGTTCCCTCTCTCGCTGGCTGTCTCTATCTCTGTCGAATAAAGAAATTAAAAAATCTTAAAAAAAAAAAAAGAATCTACCATTAACTGAGATGGGCAGGACTGCCCTGGGAGCAGGCTTTAGCGTGGGAAGATCAGGAGCTCTCATTTTGAATCCTGAATTTGCGATATCTATTAGACATTTATTAGACATCCAAGTGGAAATGTCACGTAGACAGCTGTATACAAAAGTCTGGAGTTTAGGAGAGAGGCTGGAGATACAGAATTGGGAGTCATTAGCATATAGGTCGTATATACATGAGACTGGATGAAATCACCGAGAGAGTAAGCGTCTTTTAGAGAAGAGCTAAGAGTAAGGATCCCTTGGTCCTCCTACCTTAAAGGTTGGGAAGAAAAGGAGAAGATGGCAAAAAAGAGTCAGAAAGGAAAGCCTATGAGGTGAAAGAAAAAGAATAAAAAATAACACAGAAGCCAGATATTTTAGCCAGAAAGTGTTTAAGGAGCACTATTCAAATGCTTCTGGTAGATGAGAAGTGAGACTTGACCATTGTCTTTAGTAATGTGGTCATCATTGGTGACCATGAGAAAAGCAATTTGGTGTAAGTAGTAATAGTGAAAGCCTGGTTTGAAGATGAGAGAATGGAAGAAAAGGAATTGGGTACAGCAAGTATAGAAAACTCAAGGAATTTTGCAAAGGATAAAAAGAAAATGTGGTGATGCCTGGATGGCAAAGTGCGGCCGAGATTATTTTTTAAAGACAAGAGGCATAGCAACATCTTTGTATGCTAATGGGAATGATCTGGTAGAATGGAGAAAAATAATCATGTAGGAGAGATCAAGAACTGCTGGAGCAATTCAGTGTCTAGAGTAAGTGAGAGGAAATGGGAACTAACGCATACATCAGAAGGAATGGCTTGTGATAGAAGTACGCATAATTAATCGATGGTAACAGGTGGGAAGGTAGAGTATGTGAGGACAGCTGCTGGTAGGTGAGTGCCATCAGGTGATGGTACAAGTATGTGGAAATTTGCTTCTGATCACTGCAGATTTCTCAGTGATAGAGTAAGCAAGCTCATCAGCTGATAGTAAAGGTGCGGTACGCAGTCGTAGAGGTTTAAAGAGAGAAGACATAGTAAAAGTATGAATGTTGGAGAGTGAGGGAGTGTATGGATTACATTAAATATCCACATGTACTTACTGGGCATGAATTTAAAGTAATTCCAGTAAGCATAGCTCTGTGATTTTACCCAGCCACATTCGGTTGCATAGGTACTGGTGCACAAGAGGAAGAGAGTTGGTTTTCACCAGGTTATTGTTCTTCTAGGGGAGTACAACAAAGTAAGAGAGTAGCAAGGGAGTTCAGGGTCATTGCGAAGGAAAGATTTTAATATTGGACTCTGGAGTTTTATCTGGTCAAGGAGGTAAGGGAAAACATGAGGTTTGAAGAAAACATGAGCAAAGCTGGTAGAACGACTTATGTCAACATGAGTTGAAGAATCATTTGAGTTGACATAAGAGAAGGAATCAAATGGACAGATGGGAGATAGTGGACAGAGAGTGTTGATTAAAATGGAGATTATGGAAGAGCGGACCAATAGTTATGATGAAATCAAGGTTATGACGAAATCAAGGTTATGACCATGAGAACGAGTATCCAAGTGAGACTAAAAACAAAATCATTAGAGGAGAAAGCTTTAAGGAATTGAGACATTAGAATGTTGGAGTTTCAATTATGGCTATTATGAAATTGTTAAGAATTAAGACAGGAATCATTTTAGAGAAAATGTCAACACACCAGGAAATAACATCTTTGGGAAATGTTTGGGGACTAGCCCAGCAGCCATTAGAAGTCACAACAATGAGGGGCGCCTGGGTGGCTCAGTGAGTTGAGCGTCCAACTTGATTTCAGCTCAGATCATGATTTCAGGGTCACGAGATCAAGCCCTGTGTGGGTCTCCCTGCTCAGCAGGGAGTTTGCTTGAGATTCTTTCTCTCCCTGTCCCTCTGCCTCTCCCCCTACTCTCGCTCTCTCTCTCTTTCAAGTAAGTAAATAAAGTCGTTAAAAAGAGTCACAACAATAGGGCAGAATGAGTAATTTAGCCTAGTGACAGGAGAATTAAAACTGTCAGTGTTTAGGGAGGAGTAAGGGAGAGTGGTCTGGATACAATAATGAGAATTCAAGGTAGACTGCACTCTGACCTTCAGATATAGTGTAAAAGGAGACAGTGGGAGAAAAATGAAGCACAGTGTAAGAAGACAGCAGAAGAGGGGCGCCTGGGTGGCACAGCGGTTAAGCATCTGTCTTCGACTCAGGGTGTGATCCCGGCATTATGGGATCGAGCCCCACATCAGGCTCCTCCACTATGAGCCTGCTTCCCTCTCCCACTCCCCCTGCTTGTGTTCCCTCTCTCGATGGCTGTCTCTATCTCTGTCGAATAAATAAATAAAATCTTAAAAACAAAAGACAGCAGAAGAAGCAACGTGCTCATGGGAGATATAGGTTTTAGTTAGAGAAAGGGGGAAAGGGAAATTTCAGAAAAGAGATGGTGGGTTTTGATGATGATGGAGGGGTAAGTTTCAGAGGGCACAGAGGAAGGCTTTCCAGAGTCGGGGAAAGGTCAGAGAAATGGACAGGATGGAGGTGGTGGTGTAGAATTATATGGAATTTAGATTGGGGTAGATGAACCCTGGGAATCTAGGGCTTCATGTGTGTAACTGATGTATCAGGGATAAAGTGACATAGTTCTGGTGGTCTCAGGACAGACTGTGGTGGTGAAGCTGAGTGTCAAAGAGTGTGGAATGATGAGCGTTGGAGAGTGAGAGAGCACATGGATTGCTTTAAATGTCTGGGACTAACTCTTGACCCAGGAAATGCAAGAGTATGAATTGGATTAGTTTCTTGTGTATGTATGATTTTCAAGAAGTTCTACTATAAAACAGGTATCAGTTCTTCCTGCCATTGATTTAGTGACTACCTTTGATTTGTTTGTGTGTATTTCTGCATGTATGTATGACCATCTGATGTCATTAAACCAATTGTTTTTATTAATACTAATTAATTAATGAATTACTGGTATATTCACAGAGCAATTTCCTTGGACCAGAGCGCCAGCCACAGGGACTGAGAATGGAATATTGCCCCTACTTTTAAATAGCTCACAGAACATCAAAGTAGAATGAGTAGAACAATGATTATAGTTAGATAGAATTAATATTCCCAAATGTGATATAAAAATAGGCTAATATATTGTCCACCAGATGATTGCTTTTAAAATTTTCCTTCAATAACTCCATTTATTTTAATTTGTTGATCCATAAAAATAAAAATTACATCTAGATACCAGCTGTCACAAGGCTCTTTTCAGCTTACTGTCCCAAGGAATCTTGGGCTTGAGTGGCAGGGTATTTAATATAATTCGTGCTTCATGTCAGCAGAGTGCTTAGTGGGAAACAGACTGGAATGGGAACAGGAAAACCTGGCCCAGCTTCGTGGCCATATATTGGATCTCTTTTTTCTCCCCCATAAAATGAGTGCATTGCCACTAACTTAGGTACAAGAGTGGGCTTAGACATTAATTCACAAGGCATTTATTGAGTACTTATTATGTATAAGGATTTCTAGTAGAAAGCAGGATCAAAAAAGATAAGTTTCACCTCATACTCTGTTGCCTAATAATTTCACAAATGCACAGTGTGCTTTTCATAAAGAAATAGAATTTCCTCATGAAAAAGCTTAGAATAAGAAAAAAAATCCACCCCCCTTTGTTTTGGCAGGCAGGGCAGGAGAACTCATTCCTGCTGAATACCATTTAAATCCCTGACAAAAGCTTGACTGAAGAACTAGGTATTAGTTTCCAATTAGCTGATAATTAAGGTGCTAACTGAAAATTAGGGGGTTGGTTGATAATGGGTCAATTTTTTAATACTCCTAACCCAATTATGTTGTTGAAGGGTGGAAAGTGAACAAAACAACATGCTGCTTTCTTGCATTTCCTGTTCCAGCATTTCATTGCTTAGCAATGGAGAAAGTGTTATTTTCAAGGGTTGAGGGGTAGTATCCAACTGGACACGAGCCCTTTTTCTTTTGGTTTCATGCTTCAGATGCCTTGGCATATTCCCCTTCAAGGGAATTGAAAAGAGAAAAAAAAAATAAACAGAAAAGATGCTAAACCCTGCCCTACAAGAAACATAACTTTACAGAAAACAAAAACAAACAGCAACAGAAAATCACCCTGACAATTTCTATTTCTCCATAGCTTTAATTCAGATACATAAAACATCACATTACTTAATACCATTGCTCAGGTTATTTAATCAAGAGGGTGACAGGGACACCTGTGAAAATGCCATTGCAGCCCAGGAAGGTATTCTTTAAACCAGCTGAACAGCAAAACTGATTTTATGCTGCTTTATCTTAAGGTAAAACCAACAGTTTTACGATGCCTATATGCCATCACTAACACAATGTAATTTTTTGGAGGTGGAGGAAAACCTGTAAGAGAAACGAGCAGTGATTATCTTTGAACATTCATTGGAGAGAGCTGCTGTTTCAGAGCTCAAATCATGCTCACCTGAGAAAAGCCATAGTCTCTAGGTAGAGGGCCAGCTAATACCCCAGAGGGAAAGGAATTTTTATGTGCACTGAGGCTCAAAGAACAGTCTTTACATTCAATATTTGTTCACTTGTAAAGGTTCAGCCCTTTAGGGACAGGATTTTTGGAGCTTTTAGTCTTACCCAATCTTCCTGGGGGGAAAAGAAGGCCATCATTCACCGTGTGGCTTTGTCAGCTTTGGCCAGCTTGACTCTTTAGAGTTAGCAAATATAGGTTGCAGGGGGGAAGCAGGATCTGAACTAGAAGTATACTTCTGGGAGAAACGTAGCTGGAAAGACTTCTAATTCTTCCAGGAAGAAGACAGTGTCAATATTAACAACATACTGGGTAAGGCAACCTCCACGACTGACAAGAACCTTTATTCATGGATTTATCCATATATTTAACAAACAGTACAAAGTACCAATTGTTGGCAGGCTCTACTCAATCAATACAAAAGATAAGTAGGTGAATATTAAACCATCTCTACCATGTAGGAGGTGTCTAGAGTGGCAGATTAGTAAGTAGATAATTACAATATAGTACAAACAGGGTTTTGATAGGGTAATCACAGCTTGCTATGGAAATATATTGGAGAGTCACCTAACGAAGACTTAGCTGGTATGTGATGGGGTATAGGGAAGGTTTTGCAATGTTTAAGCCCTTTTTTTAAAAAAGATTTTATTTATTTATTTATTTATTTGACAGAGATAGAGACAGCCAGCGAGAGAGGGAACACAAAGCAGGGGGAGTGGGAGAGGCTCATAGCAGAGGAGCCTGATGTGGGGCTCGATCCCATAACACCGGGATCATGCCCTGAGCCGAAGGCAGACGCTTAACCGCTGTGCCACCCAGGCGCCCCTGTTTAAGCCCTTTTATTTGTACTCAGGTGACTCCTTCTTGTCTTTGTGTCAGGGGAAATCAATTATTTAGCTAATCCATTTAATAAATATTTACTGAGCATTCACTATGTTTTAGGTACCATTTTAGATATTGGAATAATGAATAAGAAAGAAAAAAATTCATATAGTCTAACAAACAGAGTCAGGCAATAAACAATATAAATAAGTAAAATGAATAGTATGTTAGAAAGTTCAAAGTGTTATAGAGAAAGTGCAACAAGGAAGGGAAATAAAGAATGTCAGATGGGCAGAGTGTCAGATGGGGGGAAGGTTGCAAAATTTAAATGCTTTTACTCTGAGTGAGATACGGAATGAAAAAATTATGTTCTAGCAGAGGAGTGCCAAGATTTGATTTCTCCTTCAGCAAGATGACTCTGGTTGATGTGTCAAGAATAGACTTAGGGGTCCAAGTTGGGAAATAGAGAAGCTATTAGAATAATCAAAACAAGAGAAGATGATGGCCTGGATCAGGTTTATAGCTACAGGAATTGTGAGAAATGGATAGATTCTGGATATATCTTGAAGATATTACCCAGGAGCATTTGTGGAGGGTTTGGGATGTGAAAGGAAAAAAAAGAAATCAAGGATGACTCCAAGAATTTTGGACTGAGCAACTAGAAGGATGGAATCACCATTAACTAAAATGGAAAAGAATGAGGAAACAGCAGGTTTATGAGGGGAAGATGAGAGATCAGGCGTTCAGTTGTGGACTTAAAAAAAGGTTGAGGTGCTTATTAGCCAAGTGGAGATGTTGATTAGGCAATTGGATAGATGAGTCTGGAGCTGAGGGGAAAGCTTGGAGGAGAGATATAAATTTGGAAATCATCAACTTATAGATATTATGTAAAGGCCTAAGGCTGCATGAGATCACCTAGGAAGTGAGTGTAGACAGAGGAAAGCCTCAAAGACTGGATAAACCCTATAGCACTACAACATTAAGAGTTTGGGGAGATGAGGATGAACTAGCAAGGAAGACTGAGAAGTACTAAGTACTGACCAGTGGGACAGCAGGAAAATTAGGAGTATGATGTCAGCAGCTAAACAAAGATAGTGTTTCAAGAAAGAGAGAGTCATCAACTATTTCAAATGCTGCTAAAGATGAAATAAGTTGAGCAAGGTGGATTGAACACTGGATTTATCAATGTAGAGATGTTCCCTGGCCTCCACAAAAGTAATTGTGGTAGAATGGTGGGGTCAAAAGCCTGATCAGAGTGGGTTCAAGAAAGAATGGAAAGTGAAGAATTGGAGACATTACATAGACAACTCTTGGAACATCCTCTGTTTGATATGTAAAGGCATCGCCAAGTAACCCTCCATTCTTTACCTGTACTTTGGAGGACATGGAGTCTGAACTAGGAGCTTTCTTTTACAGGAGAGAGGGAAGCAGGGAAAAACAATTTGGGATGGAATTCAGTAGGAGGTTCTCAAATTCAAAGAAGGCAATAATGTTATTGGAATCTTTCAGTTTGCAAGGAACAGAAATGTGTTCAGGTTGACTGAGTTCAAAAGTGCTAATTGGAAAAATACACAGAGAAACGAAGGACAGGAAAGAGTTTCAATAGCAGCCCTTGGAGAGCTGGAATATTACTCAAGATACAACAAGCAGGGACCCAGTCTTATTCCCATCCCCTCACCAACAGATGTTCATTGCTCCCTATTTTAACAACTCTACCATATTCCTAATTCAGCTTTTCCCTCTCTCTGCTTCCATTTGTTCTACTTGGGCTACTACTCCTGGACATCTCTGTACTCCCTTATCTCATAGCTTCTGAATAATTATGAACTCTACTGCCTTGTTCTTCCACTTCCTGTTTTGTCTCATCCAGTTTCTGCCCAACAACCAATCACTAACTTTTTCTGTATCTCCAGATTAAAATTCCCCAATAGAGGGGTACTTGGTGGCTAAGTTGGTTGAGCATCCGACTCTTGGTTTCCACTCAGGTCATGATCTTATGGTTGTGAAAATGAGCCCCAAGTCGAGCTCCCCACCTAGCGAGGAGTCTGCTTGAGATTCTCTCTGTCTGCCCCTGCCCACCCCCTTTCTCATAAATAAATAAATAAATAAATAAATAAATAAATCTTAAAATAAAATAAAACTCCCCAATATAGAGAGGATTATATTGATTTACCTAAGAGAAAGTAACCATTCTAATGGGCAAAGTTCTTTTTTTTTCAGAGTTCTTGTTCTATATATGACTGGTTTTGATCTCTGGTTGGTTGTGGTCGGGGTGTTGGCTCATGCTGCTCCTATTCATTAAGAAAGAATCATGGGAGTGGTGTCATGGGCATTGGTAGGCATTCAGAGCTTCACGAACTTTTGAATACAGTTGGCTGAAGGCAAAATAAGTTGGAAAAAGTGATAAATACATGGAAAATATGGTTAAAATGACTTCAAATTCAATTGTATAGAACTTTTTTGGAAATAACTATTATATGTTATTGAAGTATCTATATAAACAAGCATAAATGCAGAGGTGGATCATATTCCTATATAGAAATACTCTATATTATAAAGATAATTCCTTCCAAGTAAGCCATCAGTTCAATTCAATTCAACTGCAATTGAAAACCTAGTGAAGGGGCGCCTGGGTGGCACAGCGGTTAGGCATCTGCCTTCGGCTCAGGGCGAGATCCCGGCGTAATGGGATCGAGCCCCACATCAGGCTCCTCTGCTATGAGCCTGCTTCTTCCTCTCCCACTCCCCCCTGCTTGTGTTCCCTCTCTCTGGCTGTCTCTATCTCTGTCAAATAAAGAAATAAAATCTTAAAAAAAAAAAAAAAAGAAAACCTAGTGAAAATTTCTTTTGAAACTTGTCAAGTTGATTCTAAAATTCTTATGGAAGAGAAAATATGTTGAGGGAATTTTGCCCTACAAATATAAAAATCTATAAAGCTACAGCAATTAAAAGAGTATGATCCTGGCACTAAATAGAATAGACAAATAGATCAGTTAAACAGATGGAGATTCCAGAAACAAACAAGCAAAAAAAAATGTGTGCATTGTAATTCAATATGTGATAAAGGTTTCATTTTCTGTCCTCATTAAATATATAACGATGACACAACAAGCTGGGGGAAAAGAAATGAAACAGAGTTAAACTGTACTTCATACCATACATCAACAAAACATCCACATAAATTAAAAATATAAGCATAAAAGTTGAAACTGAAAAATAGAAGAAAGCAAAGGAAGCTATTAGTATAATCTTGGAGTAGAGAAGGCTTTCCTAAACATTAAATCAAACATATGTATTAATAGATAAGGGAAAATTTCTTGTATTTGACAACATAAAAATTAAAAACTTGGGCAAAAGTTACCATAATAAAGTAACAACAGCAGCAAAATATACAGGTGGGAGAAATATTTGCCATATATGTGAAAACCAAAAGGTTAATGTACAATACACAATGATACATTAGGAACCCGACAGAAAATGAGCAGACATTATGTCCGATCCCTTCTCTTTTTGAGGTTCAGAAAAGGGTATGGTGTCCATAATTAGAAGTGGTGTGTACAGATACATGTTCTGCTATTGACTATGCAAGCAAACCACATCACTTAACCTGAGATACCAATCATACCTAATTCATGGGGAAGAGGGCACTTACTTAATTCAAAGACATGAATCACCAGTGATGCCATTTCAAATATCACTGCAGGGCTACTTGTTACCATGGGACTATACCATTACCTTCAAATGACATCTATTCACTCTGTGCAAGCAGATTCTGAAGATCTCACTAAAGATTTTAACTTCTCTTCTTAGCTTCCTTAGACCCTTCAAAATAGTGAGTAATTTCTGTGGGTAATTTTATTACCCACATCCTTACCTTCCAGCACTTAAAGCCTCTATCAATTCACCCTGGATGCCTTGCTTACAAATGTACCTAAGTTGTAGAGTACAGCTCCCAATTGGATCATAAATTTTTCTAGGGCAAGTACCACATCCTTGGCTTCTTTTGTATTTCCTCCTAGTATTTAGTGGTATTTAGTGGAGTTCTCTTCACGCACACAATGAATGGTTTTTGACTACATATATCCACCTGTACTTCCAGACACAGCTACAAAAGGGAGCTTTTGATTGTAATGGAGAGTAGAGTTACAAATGAATTCCTTATAAGAAATGAGTTTCCCTCTAATTCAGGGTTATATGTGCAAAATCCAAGGAGACTTTGGCTTAATTGATTTTTCACTATAACCATTAAACCTACATTTTTCTGGATTATTTTTATTATTAATTCTTACTCTCCAGAAAACTAAAGTGTGAGTTACTCTTCAACATGTGTGAAAACAAAAGTAAAAATATTAGCCCCAGTATGTCTTAACTGTTATGGGCTTGATTGTTCTTTTCCAGCTGCACAGTGAGGATATTAGGGATGACATCACTGTGTATATACAATATATTTCAACTCCCCATTTGGAATGCAGTGACAATCCTAGTGCCATGAAAGTATTATACTACTAAATAATTAACTAAGAAATTATGAAAAACATAATGGAGAATAAAAGACAACTGCAAAAGCATCTATCACAACAAAATAGTTGTCTTTTATAATTTATTCTGTTTATTTTTCTGTGACTAAAGAACAAAATATCAATTATGGGCAGATGGCCATTAGCATAATCCATAATGCCAGAAGACAAAACAATGCTTTGTATCTATCACCTTTGATTAGTAGCATAATGTTTTATTAGACTCTGTATAAATAACACCGAGTAACAGAATATGGGCCTTGACAAAGCAACAGTTTGTTTTCAGTAGTAGCATCTCTGTTAGAAAATAAAAGAAAGGAAGAAAATACCGTCTAAAACCTCAACCATAGATCAAAATGTAGGATGTTCCTGATTTGCTCAAACAAAGAACACACACTCAGTATATAGCAGTCCACTTAAAAAATTAACATTTTCAGGGGCGCCTGGGTGGCACAGCAGTTAAGCGTCGGCCTTTGGCTCAGGGTGTGACCCCAGCGTTGTGGGATCGAGCCCCACATCAGGCTTCTCTGCTATGAGCCTGCTTCTTCCTCTCCCACTCCCCCTGTTTGTGTTCCCTCCTCTCGCTGGCTGTCTCTATCTCTGTCAAATAAATAAATAAAATCTTTAAAAAAATTAACATTTTCATAAAAATCTTCTTTAACAAGATGAAAAACAATTTGGGCTTTCTAACATAAGCCACACAGCTTAAGATGAATATATCCATGTTCTAAGTGTTTGAAGGAAAGTTTATGCTTTCAAACATGGCGGGTTTGGAATTCTCGTCTTAGATTTTACCTAATAGGCCTTAGACAGCTTCTACTCTGTGTGGTTTTCTTTTCTTTTTTTTTATGTTTTTTTATTATATTATGTTAGTCACCGTACAGTACATCCCTGGTTTCTGACGTAAAGTTCGATGATTCATTAGTTGCGTATAACACCCAGTGCACCATGCAATACGTGCCCTCCTTACTACCCATCACCTCCATTGCCCTCCACTCTATTCACACCAGGAGGGAAAGAAATCAAAGGCCACAGACAACAAAGCCTACAGAGCTTCCATCCTTAAAATTTAAGATACTCCTGTGGCTTAGATTGGCTGACTCACAGCTAATACAAATTCAGGTGAACATCTTTTCTAAATAAAATCTCAGAAAGAAGAAAGGGCAAAGGCTATAAAACATGAGACTGCAAGTTCTTTAATTCTACTTGAGTACAGAAGTTACAACCATTTTATAACCTTCATGAAACAGAGGAAAGCACCAGCAAACCTGCAAAGAGACCAGTTTTAACTGGAACTGTGTCAGCTAAGGGGATGGTTGCTGGTAGAGAAAGCAGAAGATCTCTAGTGGGGGGAAGGGGACGCTCAAGTGATGGGGGGGGTTCTTTGAGGCAGCACTCAGCAGAAACACTTTCTTTCCTCTACCTAGGTCTAACAAGGTAGCCATTTTGCAAATACATTTTTCAGCAAATGCATTTTGCCAATGGCGTTGGCAGAGCCAGTTTGCACTAAAGGAGAGTTGCAGTGCCAGCATTCCATAAATCTGTGAAGATAGCAACTACAGTCATAGAAATATAAAGACAGGATGTTGAGCAACTGCCATTATATAAAAATTCTCTGCAGTTAATACTTTGGAACTTACTGTCTAGACCTTGCACACCACGTAAGGAGCCCCTTCTCATTATCTGATAGTACTTCCCCTCCTAAAAATCTCTATCATGGTCTTAACATTTATGGTTTTATTCTGATCATGAGAACTATATGTACTCAACATGGAAATTGTAAAACACCTAAAAATATTTTTTAAAAGGGAACGAACATTCTATCATCCCAGGATAATGCAGTTTCCATGTTGGCATATATTCACGCAGGATTCTTCTTTCATTTTGCATTGTGTGTGTGTGTGTGTGTGTGTGTGTGTGTGTGTGTGTGTGTGTGTGTTTTAAAACTAGATCATATTCCAGAAATAATTCTGCATCTTTTAAAAATGAGTGCATGAGATTCATCTCCCTTGTCATTAAGTATTCAGATTTTCCCCCTGCGTAGTACTCAGTATAACTATTGAGCATTGGTATAAAAAAATTTTTGCTCTATCTGTAATTATTATTTGGAATATTAGTTAATGCAATAAGACAGCAAAATTAAATATGTAGTATACATTTTAGAACATGAGACAAAATCAGTATTATTTGCAAATATTATGATTGTGTACCTAGAAAACTCAAAATCACCATGTAAATCAACAATCAGGATAAGGAAATTTAGGAAGTTCACTAGAAGTCAGATGAACCTTTTTTATACTGACGATATACAATTAGAAATTGAAATGGAAAGAATAAGAAATTCTATTCACAATTGCCACAAAATCTATGAAATACCAAGGAAGAAATTTTATAATGAAAAATTGTAATAACATATTGAAACCATATAAAAGTACCTTAATAAATAAATAGACATCCATTGTCCTTAGAAAGGAAGAGAGTACCTTAAAGATGTAATATATTCCTAAATCTAAAGTTTCTGTTTCAAAATACTATTGAGTATGTTTAATATGTTATGAGATAAAATGTAAATCACGTGGCTTACATGAAAATAATTTTGGAGGGCTCTGGAGATCACCTCCAGGAATAAGGCAAGTGCCCTTCAGAGCAATTGACACTGAAGCACAAGATATCCATGTGACTACTCATCAGTAATGACATGTAAGAGGCTACAGAGACAGAAAATATGTGAGCAGCAAATCACAAGATCAGACATTATGAATTACAGATTTTGATTTGCAGTCAAAATGATTTTTCCATCTGAATAGCAGTCTTTAAGCTTAAAGAGGTAAGATTTATTTGTTTAGTAGTAGTTGATAATAGCAAGGCTGGGCAATGGAGTTAGTATATTAATTCATTTTCAATCAAAATCCAAGTGGATTTTTTTTGCAATTATAAAAAATAAATTTAGAGTTCTTATGACAGGAGAAATGCAGTAAGTGCCAAGATTTTTGAAGAAGAATACTGTAAGAACTAGAACTATCAGATACCAAAATATTTCATAAAGCTTTTATGATCAAAGGACTATGCTATTGATGAAAAATAGATAAATGGATGACTAGAACAAAAAACAGAGTCAAGGAACAGATCCAAACACATACAGGGATGAAATATATTTAAATGGAAGTAATCAAAGATGTGAGGGAATGAACGATTATTCAGTAAATCTAATTGGGCCCATTGGAGTATGTTTGGAAGAAAATATATTTATATTTTGTTTTTTAATTTAAATTCATATACATTTATTTTAGAATGATTAAAACTGAAATGAAAAAAAATTCAGTGTTGTAAGAAGATAATAATTTGTAAATTCGCATGGATAAGGATTTTCTAGCAAGATAAAAAAAAAATACGGTTTCACTTATATGTGGAACATAAGAAATAGCATGAGGACATCAGGGAAAGGAAGGGAAAAATGAAGGGGGTGGGAATCAGAGGAGGAGATGAACCATGGGAGACTAGGGACTCCGGGAAACACACTGAGGGTTTCAGAGGGGAAGGGGGTGGGGGGATGGTTTAGTGTGGTGATGGGTATTAAGGAGGGCACGTATTGCATGGAGCACTGGGTGTTTTACGCAAACAATGAATCATGGAACACTACATCAAAAACTAATGAAGTACTGTATGGTAACATAACATAATAAAAATAATTAAATAAATAAAGACAAAAATATGAAGGGAAGCCAAAAAAAATCCAGAAGGAATAAAAATCTGATCACTTTAACCACATAAATATTAAAATTTTCAGTATATCAAAAGACTCAATAAATAAATTCAAACAACAAAAATGAGAATAAAAGATTTTTTAAAATACAACAAAGCATTCACATCTCTAATAATACAAAAATCTAGCAAATCAATAATTAATAATCTATTATACAAAATACAATTAATACAATATAAAATAGGCAGTGTGAATACAGTATTTACAGAATTAAAAAAATAATCAATAAACATTAAAACATGCACAACCTCAGTAGTTTTCAAGGAAATGAAAATTGAAATATCAAAAGCATATGATTTTTTTAAAAATTAGAGTAGAAAAATTAGGTTTTATGGTACCTACTGATAGTGCAGGTACAGGAAAAGGGCAATATCTCACAGATGTTGGCAGGAATATAAATTTGCTCTAAGCCTTTTGGAAAGTAATTTGACAGTAACTATGAACATTTTAATAGTGCATACCTTTTGATCCAGCCACTTTACTTGTAGGAATCTACCTCACTGGTATAAATGGATATGTATGTACATGAATGCTCATTATAGCACCCCTGAGATTCCTAGACATTGCAGAGGCTCTTTATTGTCCAAAATCACTTGAAATAATTTGTTTTTCTGATCCAAGATAATTGACCTTTGAAGTTTTACCCCAAAAGAAGGCATCCAAATAATGCTATCAGGCTGGTACAACCCACCCTTAACTGACTAAGGCAGTCAATCCTTTTGTAAAATGTATTAAAGCACATTGAACTTCATTGAAACGCTTTCTTAAAATCCCAGCAGTAGACATGGGCATTAGGGGTAGACAAAAAAAAATTGTTCAGTCTGTACCATTGTTAGATCTTTTATCCAGCTTCATCCCTTTAATTCTTTTCCTGTGTATAGATCTTTAGATGTGGAGTTAAAATTTATGATACCACATGATATAGTGTGATTCCAGTCTTCCACTAATCTTCTTACTTCCCAGTTGACAGAGATATAAGATGAACTCAACTATTAAAGAAGTTTGGTCTAAATACTTTTAGTAAGTTAGTTTGGGTATTTATATTACAATATCACCACCACAAATTAGACCCTCAATAAATTTTGATTGAAAGGATGAACAAATAACTTTTATTGAGGGGAATAAAAATGTGAAACATGGGAGGGGAAAGACAGAAACAATTTACCCAGATATTTGTGGTATGTCTTAACTTATGTTTTTCTCCACATATTTGTGATGCATACTTTGTATCAGGTACCGTTCATTTATTTGATGAATATTTCTTGAATACGTACTATATGCCAGGCACTGTTTCAGAAGCTGAGGACACAACAATAAATAATATAGATGATGGAGCTTTCATTGTATGAGAAATCCTAGCCTTATACATACACTACTTACCTAAAAGTTTTTCCAGCATGTTTCAGAACACACACACACACACACTCGTTTGTGCATCTCCCAATAGGAACTTCCTTAAAACTGCAAATTGTTTTATATTTCATTCATTCAATCAAAACATATCTACTGAATGTCTGCTACTGTGAGTCAGACACTGTTCTTGGCACTGGGGAAACATCAGTAAATGAGAAAGACAAAATCTTCATCCTCAAGGGGATTGTGTTCTAAAAACAAAAAAGATAATTTCAGATATTGATAAATGGCATGAAAAAATAAAGAGGGCTATATGATAAAAGTAACTGAGGAGAAGGGCTAAAAGCTAGGATGATCTGTGGTGGTGACATCTGAGCTGAGACCTAAATGACAAGAAGGAGCCAATCATGGGAATATATAGAGGAAGAGCTAGAGCTAGATCTTTCTAGGTGAAGGGAACAGCTTCTGCCAGAATGAATAAACTTGAGGTGTTCTAGAAACAGGCACAAAATGATCAATGGAGAGAGTGGTAAAAGATGATTTCAGAGAGATGTCAGAAGGCCAAATCATGCTGGACCTTGTAGGCTAAGATTAGGAGCCTTACTTTTATTTTAATATATTTAATATATTGAATAGGTAGGAGAATGATGGAATAAGATTTACATTTTTTGAAGATTGCTCTGGCTGCACTTTAGAAAGTGGGAAATAGGGAAGTAAGAGTGGAATCAGTATTGCATTATCCCAGATGACAGATGATGGTAGTCTGGACCAGAGCAGGAGCAGAAAAGATGGTACAAAGTGATTAACTTCTGGACATATTTTGAAGGTAGAGTGTTTCAGGGGCCCCAAGACCACCTTCAACTGTTGGTTCACTACAAGGAGTCACAAGATTCAATAGAAATTCAATGTGAATGGCAAGTTCATTACAGTAGAGGCTACAGAGCAAAAGCAACAGGAAAAGCTATGAACTGGGCAAAGTCCAGAGAGGCTAAACATAGGCTTTGAAGTCCCTCCCCATCTGGGGCCACACAGGACATGGTTTCTATCTAGCAGCAAATGTTGGAGACAGGTGTGCAATATATCGGTCTAGGGAAGTCCATTTTAGTCTTTTGGTCTGAGGCTTTTATTAAGATCAGGTAACATAGGCACATCATGCTACACGATGGTTCTCAAGCCACCATACCTACCTCCCCATCTGTCTTGATCCTGAAAAGTAGCCACACCACAGCAAATGTGCAGCAGAATATCATGAAGACCTAAGGTCCTAAAGTATATGGGTTAGAACTGAAACAAATGAAACGGTGAAAAGGGAAAATTTAATAGCCCTTCACATTTGAATGGATTTACAGTTTACAAAGCTTTTGTTTTCATGTACAAATTTCCGTGATTTATGTAGCCCAGAGTTTGAAGTAGGGGTGCAGTCATCATTTCCATGGTCCTTATGCTACTAGCCTCTGAAAATTGCCTACTAAGCATGGCTTCTTATCCTGACCTAGAAGCCCGGCACTGCACACTGCTTCATCCACTGAACATACCCACCTTTGGTGAGACCCACTGCCATTTCCATGGGGCTGCCATCTCCCCCAGAAACAACTGGTGAGATCAATTCCCTAGGGCCCTCAAGGTGCCAAAGCTTCGGAGTTTTGTAGGGAAATGGGGGAAGATCACTTCTTTATCCTCTTCTACCATAATCAGAGAAGTCCCAGAGCAATAAATACTATGTGGGTCCTAATATATTACAGGCTCTTTTATGAAATACCTATGTCAGTTTTTGCTCCCAGTTCTCTACTTTCTTTGGACACAGACATAAATCTGTTGGCAGGAGTGGATGTGGAGTGATGTCCCTTCCCATGGCATCATGTTCCTAAACGGAGGGACCTGCACTAGGGTAGCACTCTCAGCCTTTCTTCACAGGAGGAGGAACATCTTCGCTCAGCTCAACACTTCTTGCTTCTCCCTTTGAGACAGGGCTTCTGTCAGGGACAAATAGTCTTAATTCTGCACACCATGAATTTTATAAATGCAAGTCCCCATTGAGGGGGGGTGTGCTGCATTTGTTTAGTGTTGCCTATGACTAGGCAAATCTAGCTAATTCTGGGTGCAGTACTAGGAGTATGTTCCTGTACACATAAATTATGTTCTCCAAACCCAGCAGGTTTTAGAAATAAAGATGATATTGTTGATCTTCATCTCTCTGAGTCTTTTAGTTCTGAACTCAGGTGGAAAAGAGGTATTCCATTTCTTGGGCCCACCAAATTCCATGGTCTATGGGAGCTAAGCTGGACAGAGTTTCCAGTGACAGACTTTCCTTAGAACTACTGTTCTTCTCTTGTCACTGTATTACTTTTCATTAGGCTAACTAGTTGCCTATAATTTCTTAGGAGACTTAAAATATAATGATATTTGCAATGTTGTGTTGAGCTCCCCATTTCTTGCCTCCTACTTGCCTTCAGTAATATTTTATTGAATGCATATTCTGTTCCAGGCACTGTCCTGAGCTCTGGCAATGCAACAGTGAACAAGAGAGACATAGCACCTGCTCTCATGAAGCTTAGAGTCTAGTAGTCCAAAAGACATTAATGATCACCCAATTCTTATAATGTATAATATCAACAAAATGAGTGCTGAAAATGCCCTGAGCTCTAATATAGTCTGAGGGACCAAGGAAGCCTTCCCCCCGGAAATGATGCTTTAGCTGAGATCGGAAGGATGAGTTGGAGTTCACAAGACAGAGGGATGGGGTAAGAGCAAGAGAGAATTTAGGGAAGGGTAAAGGAACGAACAAAGGCCCTACTGTCGCAGGGAGGTAGTGTGTTACTATGTGCCAGAATTTGTACACATCTGTCATTTCAATTCTCTCAGCAATCCTTCCTACCAAGTAGCTAAGAACCCCATTTTACAGATGAGGAAAATTGAAACACAGAGAGTTACTAGCAGCATGACCTTGGGCAAGCATTAGAGCTAGCATTTGAAGCCAGGATTGAATGCCTTTAAGGCAGTGGTTCTCAATTGGACTCCTTCCCCTAGGGCACATTTGGCAATGTCTGGAAACAATTTTAACTGTCACAACTCCAGGGGTGGTGCACTACTGGGCTGAGGCCAGGGATGCGGCTAGACTCCTACAATGCACAGGACAGCCATCACACTAAACAGTCCAGCCCCAAATTTCAGTCATGCCAGGATTGAGAAGCCCTGGCACTATTGAAATTTCGGTTAAGCTCAAACTCAACCCTTCCGCACATCTGCCTTTCTTCTTTGAGGATTCTCAGTCCTTTGCGCAAATAGACTTCTGGTCAGTCAGCTCCAATTGGCCATACGTGCCATGGTGAGCATGGACCGGACTGAAGCAGGGACCTCTGTGACCCAGCAATTCCTTCAGTGATGCACACCAGCTTTGTATTATCAATCCCATCTCGTAGATGAAGAAACAGAGCTGAAATAACATGCCTCGAGTCCCAGAAACCACAGTGACAGAGCAAGTGAGTCCAGCTCTTTTAAAATTGTATCAGATACAGTTTTCCCTTCATAACGCAGCCCTTCAAAGGACAAATGCTTCCTCTCAGCCTCCTCAGGTAACGTCTGGGTCTGGACTGCTGGAGTGCTATCAAGAGTTTGTCAAGTTGAGTGCCTGCATTATTTTTTTTAGGAGCTTGAAAATCAGCCCCATGTTATTCAGTTTGAATTCTTCTCTTGCGAGTCTCAAAGCACACCAGACACACAATCTGCTGTTTGTGTTGAGAATGTGTCAGGAGAGAAAAGAATAGCACCCACATGCGAGCATCTGCTCGAAAAATCCATCTCACCATTAACCATACAATTGAGTGAGAAAAACATCTGTGCCTGCTATCGCAGATGTAATCATAAAACCCAAATGTAGCAATGGAACAAACTAGAAGAGGGCAGAGGACAAGAAACAGGAGAAACACATAGCTTTAGTGTCAGAAGGGGATAGGTCTGTGTCTGGGCTTCTCTACTGAATACTCTTGGCTTCACCTTTCAAACACGACACCATCTGTAGGAAATAGCAAGATTGTAAGCAGGCAAATTAGGCAAGACAGCTCCAAGGAAGTAATAAAGAAGACAGAGGAATCCCAGAGACTGTAAATCAATAGCAAAAGATATACCTAACTATATGTTGGTGGCATTTCAATGTTAAGGCTAATGACTTAGAATCATGGAGCTAGAGAATGTAAAAAATGGCAAAGCCGAAGGGCCCTCAGAGATCAACTAGTTCAATCCCCAGTCTTACTCATGAGGGTGCTGAGGCCCAGAGAGGGATGTGACTGCCCAAGGTCACAAAGTTAGTTAGTGGCAGATGATTCTGGGTAGTTCTGGGGAAATATTTTTTTTCCCAGACTGGCAAGGGAAGGAACACTTCACAAAAATTAACAAATAGCTGAGAACATCAGCTTGAAAGTATAACTGCATTAAAACAATATAAATTTATACCTTGATTCTGGGAGCCCAAGCCAATGCTGATTACCCATCTTTGCCCAAAGTGCTGAGGTATAATTCTGCCACTCAGAGTGGAATAGAAACACCTACTAGATCACAGCAAGTGACACTGCACATCTGCTTTGCAAACATTTCTCAAATGTAAATGTGGCTCTGCGTCTGCTGGGCTGCCCGTTTTAAAGTAGCACACAGTGCTAATCTAAAGGTGGGGAGAAAGGGCAACCAACCAGTCCCATGGCACCCCATGAAGAATCTGCATCCGGAAAGTCAGGATGGCTTTAGCTTCCGGTTCTGCCTAGAGCTAGCTATATGACCATGAAGCAAATACAGACCACTTGACTTGAGCCCTCCAAAACCTTTTCTCTTCAGGGGAGAAAGGATAAGAAGGAGCAAATGGAACCGAGAAAATAGAGCAATGTATGGGAAGAGGTGGTGGGAAGAAGCGGGGTTGTCCTCTTTCCCTGCCCCGTGCCCCCAATTATCAGCATAACTAGGAATATTTTATGAAGCCTAGGCAATGCCCTTCTTAAATTTGGCCTTGGTTGCATCATTCATTTGATGGCCGTTTGTGGCCATCTTCTTTTGTGAAATATCTCTTCAAATCTTTTGCCCATTTTTATAGGTTGGTTGTTATTAATGAATTATATGAGGTATTTATATATTCTGGATACAAGTCCTTTGTCTGATATAAGTGCTCTGAATATTTTCTCCTATTCCAAGGTTTGTATTTTCATTTTATCAACAGTATCTTTCAAACAGTAAAAGTTTTAAATTTTAATCACATCAAATTTATCGCTTTTTTATATTTTTGTGCTTTTTGTGTTCCATCTATGAACTTTTGCCTACCCCAAAGTCACAAAGATTTTCTTCTGTTTTTTTCTAGATGTTTTAGAGTTTGGAGTTTTACATTTAGGTCCATTTAGAATCCATTTACCTTTGTTATCTATCTTGAGTTGATTTACATGTGACATAAGGCAAAAGTTGGTGTTCACCTTTTTTTTCTGTATTGATATCCAGTTAACCCAGCACTATCCACTAAATTGCTGTGGCACCTTTGATCAATTGACCATGTATGTATGACATCTTTCATTTTTTAGCAGATCTGTCCTTCGAGGACACAATCAAGGAGGATATAAATCTATGTGTACATTTGCTCTAATTATGTCTTAGTGGGGCTCAACTCATGAGGCCTGACTATCTAGGACTTCACAGTTCTGCCCACAGGTGAAGAGGGGGTGGAAGGACAGGAGGTCACTCAGAAGAGTAATTAGAACAGGTACAGTTGGGGGGCACCTGGGTGGCTCAGTCATTAAGTGTCTGGCTTCGGCCCAGGGCATGATCCCAGGGTCCTGGGATTGAGCCCCGCATTGGGCTCCCTGTTCTGCTGGGAGCCTGCTTCTTCCTCTGCCACTCCCCCTGCTTGTGTTCCCTCTCTCACTGCCTCTCTCTGTCAAATAAATAAATAAAATCTTAAAAAAAAACAGATACAGCTGGGACAGTCCTTTTCTGCATTTCATATGCATCACATCGTTGACCCTTCAAAACAATCCTGTGAAAAAACAATCAATACGATCCCCAGGATTTAAAGTGAAGCTCTGAGAGGTTACCTTATCCAAGGTCACATAGAGCCGGAGAGCTGGAATCTGAACCTAGACTCTGATGCCAGAGCTATGCCTTCAATTACTGTTTCTGTTGCCACATTACTTTTACCTCCATAATGCTCTGTGATGGTTCTCACCTGAAGCAATCTCATGTTGTTCCCTTCCATCCCAGCTGTTGAGGGCTAGATAATAAAAATAGTTACTATTTGTTGAATACCAAAGGGTTCAGTCTTGTTACATTTATTAACTCCATCATCCCAACTGCCCTAAATGAGTTATATACTATTGTCCTCTTCATTTTAATGGTGTGGAAGCTCAGGCTTAGTAAGTTTATATAACTTGCTCTAGATCACACAGCTATTAAATAGCAGAGCCAGGAACTAAAGCCAGATTTACCTTCCTCCCCAAATCTCTTGCTCATAACCATTACAATACACTGCTTTCTAGACTTCAGGTAGGTTGTCCCTGCATGGTTGCACAGGATGAGATAAGGACACTGGTCAATCACTAATGTGCTGTCACAGGCCACACACATTGGGGAAAAAAAGGTATTCACCCTTTCCCGGTCAGCACATAGTGGCTATTGTGTTTTTGCAATTCTGTCCTGTATGCCCTTATATATTTTATCACTCAAAGCCATGGGGGGGAGAGATAAGCACTCAGGAAGTTATCACAGCAGACTTAGAATTTCCATGGAACTATCTACTCTCAGAAGATCTAAGGCTTCCATATTATAAAGCTGTATTCTGCTTTGAACTTCAAGAAGAACAACATATGCAAAACAATTCATTTTGAGAAGCCGGTATGACCTAACCTAACAACAAAGAAATTATTTAGGATTTTCCTAATAATTTTTTATGTTTAATCTTTATGGTCTTTAAAAGCTTTTTCACCAGTGCTCTCTTACTTGGTGTTTCATAACCTAACAAGACAAGCAGAAGAAATCCTTCTATCCCCATTTTACTGATAAAGAAACTGAGCATCCCATGGAGATAAGTGACTTGTCCACACAGCTAGTATACAGTGGAGCTAAGACTGAACCCTAGGTCCTCTGATAACCTGCTACTTATTTTCAAATTAAAAGCCACTGATATAATAATCATTGTCTTTTAATATTATATCTCAGCATGTTCAGATGGAGTGTATAGCATCACCAAGGTCTCTAAATATTTTCTTTAATAATTCTTTCCCCAAATTGTGAGCATCCTAGTATCACTCCCTGGACCACTAGGATAGAGACAGCTGCTCCCATGACTTTTCAAGTGATGTCACTTTAGCAAGCTTTTAAAACAGAATGGGCCAAAGAAAAAGATTCCTGAGAGGAAGAACATGTTACCTTGAAGAGTAATCAATTATGCGAATGGTTTCACTGCCTGTTATACCATGGATTATGCTTTCATTTTTCATATTAATGTTCTTTATGTTTTTCAATTAGTCACGGCAAATTACCTGTCCTTCGCCTTGGCAAGGGCAGCTCAGTGGTCCTCGGTGGAGTATTTTCCAAGATCTGTCGGTGAATTCTTGATCAAATTCTTCTTGAGGTATTAACGTGTAGTTTTTTGAATGAATGAATGTGTTCCATTTGACACCATCTCATTCATGTAGGAAATTGCCTATTGAATAAGGAATTGGAAAAATTTGCCTTTCTTTTTTTGCAATGGTGCATTGCAAAAAAATTATTTTGGCTTAAATATAAAAAAGAATTAGAACATTAAAGAAAATTAAAATTCATCTAATAATTCTTAGTCATTCTAACAGAGAGGGCTTGTGGCATGGAACATATGCAAAATAGCAGATACTCCAAATTCCTTGTCCACCTCCATTTCCCCCTGCCAGATCCTGGCAAAGTGCCTGCCCCTCCTCTGCACTCCATTCCACTGCCCCACATATTTCCCATACCACAATACCTAACTATCTGCATTTTAATAGCCTGTTTAATAGTCAGCTCCTGCCCCCCCCTCCCCTGAGTAGATGAGAAACTCTAGGACAGGAATAATGTCTTGATCAGGACTGACTCTCTATCTCTTAGCACACTGCACAACACAGAACTAAGTACTGAGTAAGTGATGGGTGAATGAAGCCATTTGCCTTTGGAAAACATGAGTACATGCTTGTTAGCTACAACCTTATCACACAAATTAGGCTTTGCTCAGTCTGTAATTTAACCATTATGTTGTATTTCCACAATCCTCTCTGGGTGGGAAAACCAAATAACTTCTCTGCCCTTGAGGATTTCACAGTCTAACAAAACTCTGCCAAATGTTACCTTTCTAAAGGCCATGTGGTAGCCTCCCTTCAAAATACTTTGTCAGGAGCTGCCATTTTCCTTTTCCTTTGATGTGTGGAATGTTCCTTAAAATTAGCAAACTCCTTCAAACACTGCTAGGATGGTGCCTCATAGGTCAAATACTTTGCTCACAGGCTGATCAGTTCTTTGGAAGGACATCAAAATATGGTGGGGGCAAGGGCAGGCCTCTTCCTCAGACTGGTTTTGTTATATTTTGTAGTATTTTTGGCTGGGGGGTGCACTGTAGAAACTCCAACCCAAAGCCTACCCACAATTATATCTTTGGTCTTCACCAGAGGGTAATTTAAATTTCTTTACACTCCAGTTCCTTTCCTAGTGTCATTTTATGACTTTCGGGAGGGGAGGAGGAGAGAGCCTCTGTGGACTCTCTGAGTCTCTAAAGAATTCTGAGTTATTCTTAAACCAATATCTTTACTACTAAAATCCCTCATTGTTATTAATAATTCTTGCAGTCACCAGAGTGGAGAATTCTAAAAGAAAATGTTATTATTTTGTTCAAACTTTAGGTTAATTAAGCCAAACAAATGATATAAACATAGATCTGAAAATATGTCTAATTTTTATGCATTATGCAAATAAATGAAAACAAATAACATCCACTGAGTGAGTGCTTACTTGACTTGAGATACAACTAAAGTGCAAAGGACCTGAAAAAGAGCCTTTAAGGTCTCTCTTCCCAGAGAAGTCTTTAAGTGATACTCACTGCTAGTGGAATAGCATGTGGAAACCATCAGAGGAATAGTAGAGTTGAAGAGTTGTGAAAAGCTTGAGAAAATGTCTGTTTTCCTTGGCTTCAGTAGAATGTACGATCAGTGTAGTTTGGTACAATAGAGGATTATTTGCCCTTCTCTAGAACTCTCCAGGAAGCAGAAATGCCACATAACCCTCAGTTACCCATTCTTGCAACTTAACGCACCAACAAGGAAAGTTCCTTCCTATGACTAAAGAACACTTTTCCTGCTTTGATGTAATTTCAGTTCCTTTTATTGTGATATTTTGGTGAAAAGAATACAACAGTTCCCTATTCCTTTTGTGGAAATTTTTCATGCCCTTTAAAACCATAAATAAGATGACTCTGATCCTCATAATCTTGACGAGACAAAATCCATCTAGTTCGTTTCCATCCTAATTCCCTTTAATTTTACTTCTTTAATCCTATTTAAAGACCAAAACAAGAACAGCTCCAGAATCTATTTTCTCTGTTCCTGGTTCTCAGAGCTACTGGAAACTGATACAAACTGGATCCTCCACCCACAAGTCATTATACTGTGTCTACGACTGCACATAAATAATTGCCTCGCTTGAAAAAAAACCACATATACAAAGAATCCTGGAAAGAGGCAGGCTCTGTGTGTGTGTGTGTGTGTGTGTGTGTGTGTGTGTGTGTGTGCTTCATTAAGGGTTAGAATGGAGTAGACATGCAAATTTTGTGGCATTAACTCTGAAGTGGACAATTTCAAAAATGAACAAGAAATTAAGGGCAGCTAATTTGGAGATAAAATTTGATGGCCAAAAAATAGGATTTTTCAGATTCCTAGAGAAAGGCAAATCACAATCAGTTGAAATGCCCCCTAGACAGAAAGTTCAATAGTATAACACAGATGTGGTAGAGAAGAAAAGAGGGAACTAAGGTTTATATTTTGTCTGATGTTGGGTAAGTCTCTTAATCTCTATTATCCTATAGTAAACACCTCTTGGAATGGTCTTCCAGCTGACAGTTCTCCTTCCTCTGAGAATAGCCTCAATATGTAGGGATGATAGGCCACCGGCGCTCATGTTAATACTTTGAGATCCTGATTCCTTCGCCATGGTTATTGCTCCAGGGTTGGGCACAGGATCCAAACCAAGTAAATAAGATTCTTTCTTTCAGGATTATCAATCTTGAGCAGAAAGGCACAGTGTACTGTTTGCAGTTTGGTGCCGAGTCCTTATTTCATTCTGCCTAGCCCATCCACAGTAAGTTCTTTGCATGTCTTTAACTTGGATAGGATATTAATTTTCTTCAGGTCAGGATCTTTGTCATATATCCCTCTACAGGATAACAGAAATTCTTTTATATTGATGTAAATATTCATTAGTTTGACTAGGATGGTGAATTCATGAGTCTATACCTATATCAAAAACTATCAATTTTTGCACCTTAAACAAGTACAGAATATTATATATCAATTAAACTCAATAAACCTCTAAAAAATCTTATGGAAGCCCATGGGAAGGAGCAATTAATTTTGACTGGTGTGAATATGGGAGAGATTTGTTTCAGATAAGAATGTTTTATGGTTTTCCAGTCATCTCTGAGGATTTTGTGCCACACTCACTGTCCTCTTCTCAGGGAAACTGCTCTTTCCATAGTCCCTGCTAATGAAAGCATCATCAGGCTGCTTCTTGAGGAAGGGATAGTACTTACTGTATCATCACTGGACTACCTGACCAGAAGATGGCTAATCCTATTAAGTAATTAGCTAGACCAATCAAACTCTTTCCAGCCAGCAATTGATTGGATAATAAGATAATCTTGTTTGTAATAGAAGAAAATGTTTGGAATGAAGAGAGAGAAGTCAAGATGCCATGAGAGAGAGAGCAAGCAAGAGAAGCACCCTGAATCAACAATGACACCTTGGTGTCCCAAACAGAGTATCAGACCAGTTACTATGGCAGCTTATAATAACTCCATGATTTAGGGTAACCTGAGTGAGACTATAACTTTCTAATTAAAACACTTGAATTATCCCAACTTAGCTTTACATTGTCAAGATGCCCACCTGGGTCGGAGTAGCACGGGATCTGATTAAACTCCTCCCTCTTGCCATTCCCACTTCTTGTCAAATAAGAACAATTCCTAGGAGAAGAAAGGGATAAAGAAAGGGGGGGTAATCAGAAGGGGGAATGAAGCATGAGAGGCCATGGACTCTGAGAAACAAACTGAGGGCCTCAGAGGGGAGGGGGGTAGGGGATTGGGATAGGCCTGTGATGGGTAGTAAGGAGGGCACGTATTGCATGGTGCACTGGGTGTTATATGCAACTAATGAATCATCGAACTTTACATCAAAAACCAGGGATGTGCTGTATGGTGACTAACATAATATAATAAAAAAATATTATTATAAAAAAATAAGAACAATTCTTTAGCAGTAGCAAACATACTGGTGACTTGCAGCATTAAAAAATCTGCCCCAGTTGATGGTGTACATCATTAGTTTCAAGCAAGTTGTTTTAAGTCACTTTCAGAGTAGATGTTCCAAATTTACCTGTTGGATATGAAACAGTTTTATTCCTTTTTTGGCAGGGGTTGGTGATGGACAATACTGGATGCTTGCTGTTTGCTCCCTCAGGATCCATTTTCTGTCTTTCTCTGCCCCTCTTTAAGCCCTTGGTTGACTGACATCATTGAGTGGCTCATCCAGGCTCCCTATCAACTGGCTTTCATTTGGGTTCAGCCCCTGGGAAGCTCTAGCAGAAATTGGAGAGAGGGTGGAGGAAGAGTTGGCACGGGGTGCTGTTGGCCAGGGCCTGTGTTCTTCTACCTAAGGCCACAGTTCCTATATGGCCCCTCTTCTATAGCTCTCAGTATATTCCAGTAATGGTCATCTTAAGCTTAGGGATGATAATGGCTTCCACCATTGCTAAAATCTATGATGTTTCACTATTCCTTATTGGTTACCTTGCCTTTAAATAGTTATTTTATTAAACTTTTTTCAAATACTCTTTTTGAATATGTCATCTATTTCTAGTGGGATCCTGACACAGGGGACTGATCACATTTAACTGTGTAAGTTTGGAGCACCAATGAAGCTTTTCTTTTCTATAAACCTGCTAAGTGACAGTAAGGGCCAACATACACCTCCTATTCTAGACACAAGGAATCTGTTTGTCTTTGTATCATTTACTCCCAACACCATACCTGGCACAGAGCAGGTGCTCATCAAAAGTGTACCAAAAGATATCTGTTAATGGATGAGTGAATTTAAATTAATTTGAATCCTGCAATTAATGCTTGGATAAAGGTTTTCTGATATTTTACATGAACTGTTCTAATTTGTGACAGAAAACAAACTGAGCTACCTCAGTAGTAATTTAGGGAATGCAAATTAAAACTGCAATGCTGTAACATTCTGCACCTATTAAATAAACAAATTTAAATTATACCACCAAATGCTGGTATTGTAGCAAAGCTGTATATTCAAACACTGCTGGTAGCTGTATAAATTGGCATAGCCCATTTAAAAAGCAATATGGCAATATGTATCAAAAGCCATAAAAATGACCCAGTAATCCCACTCTTGGGGCTTCATCCTAAGGATATAATTGAGGAGAAGCAAAAAGCCATATGCGCAAAGATGTTTAATGTAGCAACACCTATAACATCAGCAAAACTGGAAACCACCTAAAGTGCCCAATGTGCATTCCAGTGCATCAACCTAATGGAACCCTCTGCTCCCCCAAAAAACATGTTTCCTATAGAGGTGGCAACAAAAGGGAAAAGAGTTCCATATATAAAAAGAAAGAGGAAATTTGGGCACATAGACACATATAGAGAGAAGACAACGTGAAGACACAGGGAGAAGGTGGCCATCTACAAGCCATGGAGAGAGGCCTGGAATGGATCCTTCCCTCATGACTCTCAGAAGGAACCAACCCTGCCAATACCATGATCTTGGAGAACTATTAGAAAATAAATCTGTTGTTTAAGTCACCCATGCTATAGTATTTTGTTATGGCATCCCTAACAAACTAATACAGAAGCAAAATTCAAAATTATGAGTGCACTGTAACTCTTAAAATATAGATATATGTCAATGGACAAAGACAAAAAGTGAATATGCAAAGCCAAAATACCAAAATTAGTTATGGTAGTGGGATATGTGTGATTCCTTTATCTTGTCAAATGATGCAATAGCTACATTTGTCCATTTAAAAAATTTGCCACAGGGAGGGAAAAAATGTGTGTCAGAAGTTTATCGCAGCAGCATTTATGAAAAACAGACTTGATGGCAGACTATGTACCAATGATTAAATGTATCCTAATTCTTCCTCTCTCCCTCTCTTTCACACAATTTCAATAGCTTTGCATTCTGTACTTGTATAGTCACTTGTAAGTGATGATCTGTTGAATGACTAAAACATGGGAAATTAACTTGGGTGTTGTACTTAATAATTTTTTCCCCTGAGGAATTAAGCTTTATTCCTTTCCCCTAGGAATAGGCTGGAAACAGTTGAAAACTTTATGCTGTTGAACCACAGCTCTACAGTTGGACCTCTGTCCCTGTCTAGCAATACTTTTGCCCAGCCCTAGAGAATCTTGACTGGCTCTCAACTTCTTCGGGCCTCTCCTTTCAACACCAGGGGTCATCAGCTTGTGTACCTATAAAGTCAGCCATTGCAAACCAAATCTGACCTCAGGCAGGGGAACGTAAACAAGCCTGGGACAGTTTGGCAAGGCACCTTCTTGTGAGTGTACCCTTAACCTTGTGTCACAGCCGTCTCTCATAATTGGATCTTGTCTTATTTGTGCTTGAAGCTATATATTAATAATGTATCAAGTACTTTGGCCCTCTCAGAGGCCCCTGTCTTATTCTATCTAATACTCAGAGTTCAATTTCTGACCCTCAATCTAGAGTTTGTAATCCTGCTACCTGCAGTAATTGCTATCCTATCTGGTCTCCCTGATCCTGGAATTGCCCCTAACTCCAATTAACTACCACCATATCTACTTGAGGACCACCTGCATCTGAAAAAAAAAAACTTCTCAGTTCCTAAAATGCACATGTGTGAGTTCCATGCTCTCTTCTCTGGGAGTGGAGCCCACGAATCTGCGTTTTATAAGCTTCCTGGGTTATTCTGAAGAACACTCAAGTTCAAGAACAATTGTTCTTCACAGCAGCCAGAAAGATCTTCCTAAAATTCAAATCTGACACCTTCTCTGCTTTTTTTAATAATTTTTATTTTGTTATATTAGTCACCATACAGTACATCCCAACCTTCAATTTCTCATTACTTCTAAGTTTAAGTCCAAAATGCTTAAGACAGTTTTGCGAGGTCTTCCAGGACCTGACTCCTGTCTGCTTGTCCACCCTCATGTCTTTCTGCTCCCTGTTGTTCCAGTGATACTTAACTGCTACAAATACGTAATTGTACCTACCATGTTGTTGTAAGCCTCCGAGCCTTTGCTTAGGCCCTATCTGCCTGGTGAATATCCATTCTTCAAAACCCTATTCAAGTGCCCTATACCAATACTATAAAGCCTTTACAAAACACACATACACACACACACACACACACACACACACACACACACACTTAATTGCTCTTTTTCCATCCTTACCGTGTATGTCATTCTGTTGTTGCATTTAACCCAGAGAACCTACGTTTCTTTTATTTATTTTTACAACTCTACCCATCTCCTGGTCACTACTCCACCCTCCACTAGGCTTTGAGTTCTTAGAGGGCAAGGACACTGTCTTAATAATCTCCATACTCAGAGTGCCTTACACATAATAGGTGCCTTATAAATGTTGACTAGAACTCATTTGCACTCTTAAAAGCATCCAGATTCCAGATTCCAGTGAAACTCTTTCTGTTATGATAGTTAATTTCATGTGCCAGTTTGATTAGCCACAGGGTGCCTGGATTAAACATTTCTGGGCGTGTCTTCAAGGGTGTCTCTGGATGATATTAGAATTTGAATCAGTGGACTCAGCAAAGTAGATTGCCCTCCCCAGTGCTGGTGGGAATCATCCAATCCAATCTATTCGAGACCTGAATAGGACAAAAGATGGAGGAAGGAGGAATTCAACACTTTTCTTTCTGCCTGGTTGCTTAAGCTAGGACATGGATTTTCTGCTGCCTTCAGTGCTCCTCGTTCTCAGGCCTTTAGGTTTAGACTGGAGTCTACAACATTGACATCTCTTGTTCTCAGACCTTTGGACTTCGACTGAATTACATCACTGGATTTCCTGGGTCTCCAGATTACGGATGGCAGATTGTGGGACTTCTTAGCCTTCATAATTGCATGAACAAAATACCCTATAATAAATCTCTCCAGATTATCTTCCAGGATATATGATATATATGTATCATCCTGTTGTTCCTGATTCCTCTGGGGAACCCTGACTAATACATCCATGATGTACTGATCTAGGAACAATTTCTGACTATCTTGCCTCCTGGATTGCTACTTTCATGCATGCCACTTCCTCTTCATAAAGTTTACTTATTCCACATGACAAAATTAGGTTTATTTTTCAAGTCCCATTTTTGGTACACAGCATATCTCTTTGCACCTCTATTGTGATTATCATGCTCTGTTTAACACCACGGTTTATTGAGGACCTATAGTTTTACTCAACATTATGTGTTCAATGACTGCTGCCTAGTAGGTGCTCACTAGTTAGCCATTGAATTAATAACTGACCATAGACATGATGTTCCTTTGCAAAGGTCATGAAATATTATTTTATTAGAAACCTAGAAATGGTTTCCTTTATTCATCAAAGACTGTAAATAGTATGTGACATCAATTTTATTTTTTGTAGATTGAACTGTGACATTGATTTTAAAGTATTTTGCTTCCTCTTGTCAGTTCTTGATTAGATGGTTCAGTGTAATCCATCATTTTGTATTTGGTCATTCTCAAAATTAATTAATTAGTTAGTCCCAAGTCTTCATGGCAAGCAGGTTACCATTCAGAAGTACAAATAACTTTGATTTGAAAAGTGATGCCTTTAGATGTTATCTTGTCCTCTTTATAAGATTGAGATAAAATATTAAATTTCATTTAACTTGTCTTACACCAAAAAGTACTTTGGGATGAAAGGTAGAGGGTGGGAAGGAAGATAATTAGCATTCCCTTAGATCCTACTATGTTCTTATTGTAACACGGCAATATAGGTATTACTGTCCCCTTGACTGTTAAGGACGATGAAGCTATGATACCAATTCCCATTTTAGGAATGCAGAAAAGGAAGTTAAGGAATATGAAGTATATTTCTATCACTCAACTCAAGCAGAAGAGGAAGGATTCAAACCCAAGTCTGACAGCCACTAAGACTATACACTTTCCAGGAAACTAACTGCATCATCTGCCTTAGAGCTGTTAAGCCTTTCCCAGTAGCAAGATAAACAATAAAAATAAACTGTTAGATAAAACCTTTGCCACAGAGAGATTAATACCTGATCTTTTGTATGTGTTTTCAACTTTGCGCTGTTCATTCAACAAATAGGTATTGAGGGTTCTCCTTGTGTAAGCCACTGTGCTGGGAGCTGGGGGTACAGAAAGTTCAGAGACTAGCACAGTCTCTGCATTCAAGGAGCATACATTTGAGAGGGAGACTTTAAAAAAGAATTACCAAGCAAATCATTCATTACTATTTTCAGTAAATGCTACAAAGGAGAAGAACAGGGTGCTGTGGATCATAGAAATGGGCCTGACCTCCTCTGGATGTGTTAGAGAAGGTTTCTCTGAGGATGTATGTTTTAGAAATAAGATTTGGTGGGTGGCAAAAAGTTGACCAGGCAAAGGATGAGAGAGAGTTACAGACAGTGGGAACAGTGTGTGAAGATCTTTTGAGGCAAGAAAGAACATAGAGTTTTAGAAGAACTGAAAGATAAAAAGACAGACAAAGGTAGGCATAGTACGAAGATTTGCATCCTCAGCCTCAGCAGTGCTTAGTTTCTCCAAGTCAGCACTGGGTCCAGCCAACTAAGGTGAAGAATATGCCCACACTCAGTTGCAAGGAAAACAGGGACAGCTGGTGAGATGAGCAACAAAATGGGTACATGCCACAGTTCATTTACCCTGGGAAACAACCCAACATGGCAAAGAATTCCAGGCCCTTCACTCCTGAGTCATCAACACCATCCTGTGTTCCCAGTGAACATCAAGACTCTGCTCTTGTATTTGGGATGAGAGCTGCCCAACTTCCTTCTCATGATGCCAATTTTTTAACCTACTCTGTGTATCCGTCACCTGAACTAAACCTAGAAGGGTCATCCCACCCAGCTTTGAGCTAAGTAAACTGTTCTTCAGAAGTTTTATATTCCTATTTCTATTCATGACTATTTTCTAGTCATGAATGGTAGACGCAATCTCTCAGGGCCACATTTAGTGTAAAAAAAGACATAATTCAGTGAAGAGTTTTCTGAGTCTCAGTGCCCTGAACAATAAGGAAGTCAATAAAGTGCTGGTTTATGAGGATTACAGTATAAGCTGAAGTTGATCAAATCCTCAGGGAAGTCATCTTTTAGAAAGAATACATTTAGATAAAGTTGAAAGTCAAGGCCCAACAGCAGAACAAACTGTGGAGCCTTTCAGGCCAACCAATTCCCAATTTTTATTCTTGAAAAGTAGTGTAAAATGATCATTCTAAATGAAAAAACATGACATGAGTAATCATTTTTCTTAAAATTCAAGAGGAAAATTAATTCAAATATTGCTCTACTTGAAGTGCACAATTAGCAAAGTTTTGGAATGGCCCCAAGTGACAGCTTCAATCTTAGCTCTTCANTACGTAATTGTACCTACCATGCTGCTGTAAGCCTCCGAGCCTTTGCTTAGGCCCTATCTGCCTGGTGAATATCCATTCTTCAAAACCCTATTCAAGTGCCCTATACCAATACTATAAAGCCTTTACAAAACACACATACACACACACACACACACACACACACACACACACACACTTAATTGCTCTTTTTCCATCCTTACCGTGTATGTCATTCTGTTGTTGCATTTAACCCAGAGAACCTACGTTTCTTTTATTTATTTTTACAACTCTACCCATCTCCTGGTCACTACTCCACCCTCCACTAGGCTTTGAGTTCTTAGAGGGCAAGGACACTGTCTTAATAATCTCCATACTCAGAGTGCCTTACACATAATAGGTGCCTTATAAATGTTGACTAGAACTCATTTGCACTCTTAAAAGCATCCAGATTCCAGATTCCAGTGAAACTCTTTCTGTTATGATAGTTAATTTCATGTGCCAGTTTGATTAGCCACAGGGTGCCCGGATTAAACATTTCTGGGTGTGTCTTCAAGGGTGTCTCTGGATGATATTAGAATTTGAATCAGTGGACTCAGCAAAGTAGATTGCCCTCCCCAGTGCTGGTGGGAATCATCCAATCCAATCTATTCGAGACCTGAATAGGACAAAAGATGGAGGAAGGAGGAATTCAACACTTTTCTTTCTGCCTGGTTGCTTAAGCTAGGACATGGATTTTCTGCTGCCTTCAGTGCTCCTCGTTCTCAGGCCTTTAGGTTTAGACTGGAGTCTACAACATTGACATCTCTTGTTCTCAGACCTTTGGACTTCGACTGAATTACATCACTGGATTTCCTGGGTCTCCAGATTACGGATGGCAGATTGTGGGACTTCTTAGCCTTCATAATTGCATGAACAAAATACCCTATAATAAATCTCTCCAGATTATCTTCCAGGATATATGATATATATGTATCATCCTGTTGTTCCTGATTCCTCTGGGGAACCCTGACTAATACATCCATGATGTACTGATCTAGGAACAATTTCTGACTATCTTGCCTCCTGGATTGCTACTTTCATGCATGCCACTTCCTCTTCATAAAGTTTACTTATTCCACATGACAAAATTAGGTTTATTTTTCAAGTCCCATTTTTGGTACACAGCATATCTCTTTGCACCTCTATTGTGATTATCATGCTCTGTTTAACACCACGGTTTATTGAGGACCTATAGTTTTACTCAACATTATGTGTTCAATGACTGCTGCCTAGTAGGTGCTCACTAGTTAGCCATTGAATTAATAACTGACCATAGACATGATGTTCCTTTGCAAAGGTCATGAAATATTATTTTATTAGAAACCTAGAAATGGTTTCCTTTATTCATCAAAGACTGTAAATAGTATGTGACATCAATTTTATTTTTTGTAGATTGAACTGTGACATTGATTTTAAAGTATTTTGCTTCCTCTTGTCAGTTCTTGATTAGATGGTTCAGTGTAATCCATCATTTTGTATTTGGTCATTCTCAAAATTAATTAATTAGTTAGTCCCAAGTCTTCATGGCAAGCAGGTTACCATTCAGAAGTACAAATAACTTTGATTTGAAAAGTGATGCCTTTAGATGTTATCTTGTCCTCTTTATAAGATTGAGATAAAATATTAAATTTCATTTAACTTGTCTTACACCAAAAAGTACTTTGGGATGAAAGGTAGAGGGTGGGAAGGAAGATAATTAGCATTCCCTTAGATCCTACTATGTTCTTATTGTAACACGGCAATATAGGTATTACTGTCCCCTTGACTGTTAAGGACGATGAAGCTATGATACCAATTCCCATTTTAGGAATGCAGAAAAGGAAGTTAAGGAATATGAAGTATATTTCTATCACTCAACTCAAGCAGAAGAGGAAGGATTCAAACCCAAGTCTGACAGCCACTAAGACTATACACTTTCCAGGAAACTAACTGCATCATCTGCCTTAGAGCTGTTAAGCCTTTCCCAGTAGCAAGATAAACAATAAAAATAAACTGTTAGATAAAACCTTTGCCACAGAGAGATTAATACCTGATCTTTTGTATGTGTTTTCAACTTTGCGCTGTTCATTCAACAAATAGGTATTGAGGGTTCTCCTTGTGTAAGCCACTGTGCTGGGAGCTGGGGGTACAGAAAGTTCAGAGACTAGCACAGTCTCTGCATTCAAGGAGCATACATTTGAGAGGGAGACTTTAAAAAAGAATTACCAAGCAAATCATTCATTACTATTTTCAGTAAATGCTACAAAGGAGAAGAACAGGGTGCTGTGGATCATAGAAATGGGCCTGACCTCCTCTGGATGTGTTAGAGAAGGTTTCTCTGAGGATGTATGTTTTAGAAATAAGATTTGGTGGGTGGCAAAAAGTTGACCAGGCAAAGGATGAGAGAGAGTTACAGACAGTGGGAACAGTGTGTGAAGATCTTTTGAGGCAAGAAAGAACATAGAGTTTTAGAAGAACTGAAAGATAAAAAGACAGACAAAGGTAGGCATAGTACGAAGATTTGCATCCTCAGCCTCAGCAGTGCTTAGTTTCTCCAAGTCAGCACTGGGTCCAGCCAACTAAGGTGAAGAATATGCCCACACTCAGTTGCAAGGAAAACAGGGACAGCTGGTGAGATGAGCAACAAAGTGGGTACATGCCACAGTTCATTTACCCTGGGAAACAACCCAACATGGCAAAGAATTCCAGGCCCTTCACTCCTGAGTCATCAACACCATCCTGTGTTCCCAGTGAACATCAAGACTCTGCTCTTGTATTTGGGATGAGAGCTGCCCAACTTCCTTCTCATGATGCCAATTTTTTAACCTACTCTGTGTATCCGTCACCTGAACTAAACCTAGAAGGGTCATCCCACCCAGCTTTGAGCTAAGTAAACTGTTCTTCAGAAGTTTTATATTCCTATTTCTATTCATGACTATTTTCTAGTCATGAATGGTAGACGCAATCTCTCAGGGCCACATTTAGTGTAAAAAAAGACATAATTCAGTGAAGAGTTTTCTGAGTCTCAGTGCCCTGAACAATAAGGAAGTCAATAAAGTGCTGGTTTATGAGGATTACAGTATAAGCTGAAGTTGATCAAATCCTCAGGGAAGTCATCTTTTAGAAAGAATACATTTAGATAAAGTTGAAAGTCAAGGCCCAACAGCAGAACAAACTGTGGAGCCTTTCAGGCCAACCAATTCCCAATTTTTATTCTTGAAAAGTAGTGTAAAATGATCATTCTAAATGAAAAAACATGACATGAGTAATCATTTTTCTTAAAATTCAAGAGGAAAATTAATTCAAATATTGCTCTACTTGAAGTGCACAATTAGCAAAGTTTTGGAATGGCCCCAAGTGACAGCTTCAATCTTAGCTCTTCAAATAAAAGCCAACATATTTTTAGACAGAAGAACTGACTAAGATATAAGTGGCTCGCAGTTAGAGTAATTGCATATCTGGTGGTGGTAAGTGAATTATAGAAGTGACAAATGCTGTACTTAAATAATTTCAGTCAAACAACATCTCCCTTCTGCACAGAACACGTTCAAAAGAGCAGAAGTCAGTAAAATCATCTGCCTCTTTTATTCTGTTCTTGCCTACATGGCTGAGGCCCAGTTCCCAGTTTGAACTGGAGTTACCCAAGCACACAATACTGACAGCAATGGCCTCCAACCACTATTCTGAAAACAGCGGATATGTCAAGATTGATTTCTAGCAGCAGTCAGCTTACTTTTCTTAAAAGTGAAAAATGATGAAAGTATCTCTAAATGTAGAACATTTAACCTTGACAAAAACTTTTCTTCCAGTTTCAGTGGAAAAGGACTCCACAGTCCAAGAAATGTGAAGAATACCACTCTGCCTGGAATGCTTGTCATTGCCAACTCTCCATGTAAAGCATCCTTTCTGTCCTTCAAGGCCCAGTCAAATTCGACTTCTTCCTTCAACCCTTGTCGCAGTGAATTTCCCTTTCCCTTGCTTTCTATAATCCTGGGTTACGTGCTGGTGCTTGTCATTCTGCCTTCTTTTAGCTATGCAAGAATCCATCTCTCTTCCTAAATAATTTGCTAAGTTATAAGGTTCTAGAAGACAGGTACCATGATCTCAACTCCACCACCAATATCTAAAAGAGTTTTGGGCACATAGTATCATTTAATAAGGGCTTTTGAATTAGATGCCAGGATTTAAAATCTTCCTTAAGCCAATAATGCTGAGAATTTTGAGGTAATACTTTGAAAACAGGTTGCATCAACATGCGTAGTGAAGAAACTATTTCTGAACTATTCAGCTGACCCTCTTAGTCAGAAACCAATTGACCATGATCCAAGTATGCCACAGTGACAACCAAGGGGTCTACATCTTTGAGTCTCTGTCAGTCATGTTCTTCTAGAATGTTCCTAGCGGCTATGTTTGACAAATTCATGATTGGATTGGTTTGGGGATTGTTATGCCACCCATGTGGTAAACAGAGCTTCTATGTTAAAAGAAGACAAACTTTAATTTCTGTAGATTTGAAGGGAGAGGCCAGGAGGAGGAAATAACAAAAATTACAAAAGAAAAATTAAATTCTGGTATCTCTCTTTTTAAGCTCACAAATATTTATTTCCTTTGAAAGTACCAGCCTAAAGAGCACTAATTTGCTCTTTAGAATAATTAAGAACATAAATTTGTTTGATATGTATTTTTTGATTATCACAGTCATTGCATTGTTTCCATGAAAATATGCAACCAGATTATTGATTAAATGCTTGTTTACTCGTTCAGCTAAGCTAATAAGTTATGTAGCTTCATCATCAGCTTCTGCAGCTGGATCTCTGAAATATGAAATTGGATCAGCATGGTATAACATTTTGTTAATAAAATATGCAGGAAAGGTAGCAAAGTGTATACCCTGATTATTAAACTTGTAGACTCAATCAGCATAAAAGTGTGATTATCTAAGTGCAGGGCAGAATCGATGAAGTGTGCCATATGAGCCACGCGTTCTGCAGTATAATTCTCAAATTACACCCCTTTGTCACTAAGCTTATCTGGAACACTACAAAACTGGATCAAAAAACAGGAACAGATACCTGCCCATATGACATTTATGGGTCTTCCAAAAGAGAAAGTTTTTTCAACCTCATTTCTTTCCTCCTGAGATTTTACTTGGCAAAATAGTGACACTTAGTGAAATTGGCAAAGTTATATCTAAATATATGCACAATTTGGCTAGACTTAGGCATCACTCAGAAAATTCTTAACGCCTTTATAAAACTCTTTTGATCAAGGGTGTTAGGAGCTTTTCACCTTTCCACTTACATAAGGAATTTTTTGAAGGTTATTCTGTCAGTCATCTGGAGGCTTAGGTCCAACCAACTATTCTTACGGACATATTAGAGTTTTTTTCTTGAGTGTAAGTGATGCAGTGGGACCAAGTACCTTAACACAAATATTGGTCTTATTTACTCATAGAATGAACTTGTGGACAAAGGAAGCAGACTTCTTTCTCCTTCCCATCAAAGATATTACCTTGCCATCACCACTTTCTCTTCTGCCTTGTACTGATGTACCCTTAAGATATACAAACAGTTGGATGGGAAGCTAAACATTACCCCAGTCTGGAGAAATTTAGGAGTACAAATAAAATCCAAGTATCTAGCACTTTCTTCAGTCTGGACTATGATATTACAAGATTCATATCCTAGGATTCACATAATCCTTTTATTTATCTATGTACTTTCCAGTTTCAGTGAGATATAGTTGACATTTTGCATTGTGTAAGTTTAAGCTGTGCAGCGTATCGATTTGATACATTAATATATAGCAAAATGATTACCACCATAGCATTAGTTAATACCTCCATCCCATCACATAATTACCATTTCTTTTTTGTGGTGAGAACATTTAAGATCCGCTGTCTTGGCAACCTTCAAGTATATAATACAGTATTATTAAATATAATTACCATGCTGTGCATTAGAGCCCCAAACTCATTAATCTTATAACTGGAAGTTTGTACCCTTTGAACAATATCTCCCCATATCCCATACTCCCCAGGCCCTGGTAACCACCACTCTACTCTCTGTTTCTCTGAGTTTGGCTTTTCTAGAATCCACATATAAGTGATATACAGTATTTTTCTTTCTGTCTGACTTGTTCACTTAGCATAATGCCCTGAAAATTCATCCAAGTTATCACAAACGGTAGTATTTCCTCTTTTTTATGGCTGAATAATATTTCATTGTGTATATCTACTGCATCTTCTTTATCCATTCATCTGCTCGTGGACACTTAGGTTATTTTTATACCTTGGCTATTATGTATAATGATCCTGTAATGAACATGGGGGCATAGGCATTTTTTTGAGATCCTGTTTTCCTTTGTTCTTCTTTCTCTGGATAGCTTTTGCTCTCCAGTGTTTTTTTTCTGGCTCCGTGCAAATTCTAGTATTATTTTTTCTATTTCTGTGAAAAATGCTCTTGGAATTTTGATAGAGTTCATTGACTCTGCAAATGGCTTTGGGTAATACGGACATTTTAATAATATTATTCTTCTGATGCATGAGCATAGGATCTCTTTACATTTGTTTGTGTCTTGTTCACTTTCTTTCATCAAAGTCTTGTAGTTTTAATGTACAGATATTTCACCTCCTTGGTTAAGTTCGTTCCTAAGTATTTTATTGTTTTTAAAGCTATTGTGAATGGAATTCTTTTCTTTAGTTTCAGATGTTTTGTTGTTATTTTATATAAACACAAATAATTTTGTGTGTGTTGATTTTGTATCCTGCAACTATACTGAATTTGTTGATTAATTCTAACAGTTTTTGGTAGAGTATTCAGGATTTTGTATATATAAGACCATATCATCTACAAAGATAATTTTCTTCTTCCTTTCCTATTTAGACATTTTTTATTTGTTTTCCTTAATTGCTCTGGCTAGGACTTCCAGTACTATGTTTAATAGAGTGGTGAGAATGGGCACTCTTGTCTTGTTCCTGATCTTGGAGGAAAAGCTTTCAACCTTTCACCATTGAGTACACTGTTGGCTGTGGGTTTCTCATATATGGCCTTTATTATGTTGAAGTGTGTTCCTTCTATACTCCATTTGTTGAGCATTTTTATCATGAAAAGATATTGTATTTTGATAAATGCTTTTCTACATCTATTGAGATGATCATATGTTTTTTATCTTTCATTCTATTAATGTGGTATATCCCACTTATTGATTTGCATATGTTGACCCATCCTTGTACTCCATGGATAAATCCCATTTCATCATGGTGTATAATACTTTCAATGGGCTATTTAATTCAGTTTGCTAATATTTTGTTGAGAAATTTTACACTTATATTCATCAGGAATATTGGTCTGTAGTTCTTTTTTTAAATATTTATTTATTTATTTTTATGTAAAGTTTGATGATTCATTAGTTGCACATAGCACCCAGTGCACCATGCAATACGTGCCCTCCTTACTACCCATCACCAGTCTATCCCATTCCCCCACCCCTCTCCCCTCTGAAACCCTCAGTTTGTTTCTCAGAGACTGTAGTTCTTTCTTATTATAGTATTCATGTCTGGTTTTGATATCAGGATAATGCTGGCCTCATAAGTTTGAGAGTGGACCCTTCTCTTCAGTTTTTTTGGAAGAATTTGAGAATGATTGGCATTAATTCCTCTTATAATGTTTGGTAGAATTCACCAGTGAGACCATCTGGTCTTGGGCTTTTCTGTTTTGGGAGGTTTTTGATTACTGATTCAAACACTTCACTCATTATTGGTCTGTTAAGATTTTTCTATTTCTTCATGATTCAGTCTTGGCGAATTGTATGTTTCTAGGAATTTATCTGTTTCTTCTAGGTTACGCAATTTGTAGCATATAATTGTTCACAGTTATTTCTTACAATCCTTTATAATTCTGTGATATCAGTTATAATGTCTCCTCTTACATTTCTGATTTTATTTATTTGGGTCTTCTCTCTTTTTTCTGAGTTAGTTTAGCTAAAGGTTTATCAATTTAGTTTATCTTTTCAAAACACCAGCTCTTCGTTTTGTTGATCTTTACTATTGTTTTTGTGGCCTCTCACTTATTTCTGCCCTTATCTTTTTATTGCCTTCCTTCTGCTAACTTTGGACTTAGTTTTTTCTTTTTTCTAGTTTTTTGAGGTGTAAAGTTAGGTTGTTTACTTGAGATCTTTCTTAATGTAGGCATTTAGCACTATAAACTCCCCTCTTAGAACTGCTGAAGCAGCCTCCAATAGGCTTTGATATGTTGGGCTTCCGTTTTCATTTGTTTCATAGTATTTGATTTTCCTTTTCTTCTTTGGCCTTTTGATTTTTCAGGAGGATGTTGTTTAATTTCCACATATTGTGAATTTTCCAGCTTTCCCCCTGTTACTGATTTCTAGTTTCATTCCATTGTGATTATAAAAGATACTTAGTATGATTTCAATTTTCTTAAATTTGCTAAGACTTTTTGTGACCTTTCCAATGTTCTGTCCTGGAGAATATTCCATGGACGCTAAAAAGAATGTGTATTCTGCTGCTGTTGAGTGGAACATTCCATGAATGTCTGTTAGTGCCATCTGGTCTAAACTGAGGTTCACATTCAGTGTTTCTTTGTTGATTTTCTGTCCAGATGACCAATCCATTATTGATAGTGGGGCATTGTTACTATATTTTTACTAATTATTATTATGTTGCTTTCTGTCTCTTTAGATCTGTTAATATTTTCATTATATAGTTATATACCCTGATGTTGGGTGCATGTATATATACAATTATTATTTACTCTTGATGGATTAAACTAGGTTTTATCCTCCAGACTAATAATAATTATTGTGTATAGATTTGGTATCCTTCCTTACTTAAAATGAATTCCAAATGAAGAGAGGATAAGCTCTACTAATCATTTGTTGTGTGGTAATATAGTTTATAAGGAATGCATATGTGATGATTTGCTTATTGTCACCTATAGGAATCTTTACCTACTATGGCAATGTTGTTATACCATCATGGGGTGGAACCCCATTGAATTTTGTTTTGGATTCTTTTATATTAGCACTTTATCTATGCTATGTTATACTTCCATTTTTTTAGTTATTATTTTTTTCTTTTTTTCCCCATTGGATTGGGTACCTGTATTTCTACCGGTAACTGAATAGCACCATTCTGGAAACAATCTTCTATAAGGATTAATTGAAAGATATAAGTATAGAGTTGCTGTTCTATTCCCTACTCCCCTGCGTGGATAGCCTGACTCAGTATGATGATAGGCATGAAGATCAATGCAAAGGGCAAGCTGTCTAAACTGTTGTAAACTTCAGGGTGCCTGGGTGGTTCAGTTGGTTAAGCATCTGCCTTCAGCTCGGGTCGTGATCCCGGAGTCCTGGCACTGAGCCCCGCCACAGACCCCCTGCTTAGCTGGAAGCCTTCTTCTCCCTCTACCTGTGCCACTTCCCCTGCTTGTGCCCTCTCTCACACGCACACTCTCTCTTTCAAAGAAATAAATAAAATCTTTAAAAATAAATAAATAAGTAAACTGTTGTAAACTTCATACAGTGTATCAGGAGAGTGTGTGTCTCTTTTCTCAATTTAAGTTCCCTAATTTCTCAGGTCTCTTCCTAAGTACTGACGACAGAGTAGACCAGTAACATGGTGTGTATGTATAACTTTTATCTAACACTGATTCCACCAAAATTAGAGAGAGAAGCAACAGTGTAGTAAGCATGTAGAAGTATAGGCCCAAGTTAAGTTTTGTATTTAAGTCTTCCTTCGTAACACAATTTTTTTTTTGCATCATGTATATCTCTAAACTTCTTTCCCAAAGTTCCCTCAAGGAGGAACTAGCTATGGGATGTCACTCCAGCCCAATTATCCTTTACTTTATTTACTTGTAGTTTTCCTGTTGTAAAGCTATTAACATAAAGATGGAGACCTAGTGCTAAATAGCTGAAAATGGACTATGAGCAGTACAGCTTTGACTAAGACCTTGCACTTTGTCTGTTAAGATTCTTATTCTGCTCTTGGCCGTCAGCATTCTTATCATTAGTAGGACTCAAGCCATTATTCAGCTCTGTCTTTTACTCCGTGTGTTTGTCTCTTTCCCTCCAAGGTCTTTCTCTTGCCGCAAGTTCTGGCTGAACTAAATAGCTTGCTTTCACTTTATTAATTTAAGTCCTTTCACTTCTATGAACCAACCCACATGCCTTTCTTTTCGTTTAGTCAATACTTTTCTTCTCTGATCTATAATTTCCACTTAATATTAAGTACATGTACTGAATGAAGAGAGCTTTCAATTACTAAACCCTGCACATTTAATTTTAGTTTTTAATAAGTACAGTTGCAAAATAACAAGACCAAAAAAATCAGAGGCAGAAGGAAGGAGCCAATAATGATAAAAGCAGAGAGTAGTGAATTGGACAGCAGTAATTAATAAATAAAAAAATGGTTATTTCAGTAATTCCAATAACTTAGACAAATCTCTGGCAAGTTTAATCTCTTCAGCATTAGCTGTAAAATGGTTGAGGGGCAGGTTATAACCACTATACCACATTTTAAAAAAACACGACTCATATATAATGTTAAAAGGTATAAAATTCTCAAGGAAATAGATCATTATTTTTAAAAACAAAAATTAACACCGGCTCAAGAAGTAAAAAATCTGCAGTAGACATGGGGAAAATGGAAAAAAAGAACTATCTCTATATGGATAAATGGATAAAAAAGATGTGAAACACACACACACACAGAGCCATTAAAAAGAATAAAATCTTCTTATTTATGACAACGTGGGTGGACCTTGAGGGAATTGTGCTAAGTGAAATAAGTCAGACAGAAAAGGACAAATAAGGTATGATCTTACTAATATATGGAATCTGAAAAACAAAACAAATGAATAAACAGAAGAAAATTCATAGATACAGAAAGCAGAATGGTGGTTGCTAGTGGGGAGGGTGGTTGTGGGGTACATAAAATTGATGAAGGGTGTCAAGAGGTACGGGCTTCCAATTATAAAATAAGTAAATGAGGGGCATGTAACGTACAGCACAGTGACTATAGTCAATTAAAAAAAAACCCTAACAAACCAGCGATTTCTCTTTTTAAACTCTGTAATTTCTTACACTTAAAATAAAATTAGAAAATTCTTTCCTAGTTTAAAAACTTAAAAAAAAAAGAACAAAAGAACTACCTCAGTAAAAGCACCAAATTCCAATTGTTTTACAGATATTTGTTTCAAATCTTCAATATGTACAATTTCTATGTATTACATTGTTTTAGAGCACGTGAATACATGTATATTTTCTTTTCAAATTTGAATAGTTTATGTAGCATAATAAAGTCCTGGCTTTGGAGTCAGGCATATCTGGATTCAGTTCTTTTTTTTTTTTTTTAAAGATTTTATTTATTTATTCGACAGAGATAGAGACAGCCAGCGAGAGAGGGAACACAAGCAGGGGGAGTGGGAGAGGAAGAAGCAGGCTCATAGCAGAGGAGCCTGATGTGGGGCTCGATCCCATAACGCCGGGATCACGCCCTGAGCTGAAGGCAGACGCTTAACCGCTGTGCCACCCAGGCGCCCCTGGATTCAGTTCTTAGTTCTGCCAGTTACTAAAATTGCATGCATTTGAACAAGTCAGTTAACTGCTCTGAGCCTTATTTTCCTCATTCGTAAATAAGGATTACACCTTTCTCTGTCTTGGTCTCTCTCTCACACATTTTTTTTTAAAGATTTTATTTATTTATTTGACAGAAAGAGAGGCAGCGAGAGAGGGAACACAAGCAGGGGGAGTGAGAGAGGGAGAAGCAGGCTCCCAGCGGAGGAGCCCATTGCGGGACTCCATCCCAGGACTCTGGGATCATGAACTGAGCCGAAGGCAGACACTCAACGACTGAGCCACCCAGACGCCCCACTCTCACACACATTCTTACCTCCTAATGTTATTGTACAAATTAAATATGTAAAACATTTTACGTGTTGCCTACCTCTGGTAGCGGTGTGAAAGGAAAGCAATTACTATTAACAATCTCATTTGTTAAGCTAATAAAACCTGATACTGAAACCTGACAGCAATAGAAGAAAAAACTACCCATAGATTGCACTTACAAATTCACATGCAGAATCTCTGGTTATAATAGCAAGTTATATCCAGCAGAATATCTAAAAAAAAATCTTCCAAGTAGATTTTATTCCAAAAATGGCTCAATATTAAGAAATCACTTAGTATATTTTATACCGTTAATAGGTCAAAGGATAAAAGCCACATTATCATATCAATAGATGCCAATATAATAAAAATCCTAATACCATTTGATAAAAATCTAACATCCTTCTCTGATAAGAAGCCTGTTCATAAGTAGTAAAGAAGATACTCTCTTACCATGTTTTTCTTAAAAATACCTAAATCAGATGGACATTGGGGAGGGTATGTGTTGTGGTGAACACTGTGTGTTGTGTAAGACTGATGAATCACAGACTTGTAGCCCTGAAACAAATAATACATTATATGTTAATTTAAAAAATACCTAGATCAAGCAGTCATCTAGCTTCATATTAAATGATCAAACAATTGAGAGTTAATTTTAAAGCTATGGTGAGAAAAGACCATCATTATCTCTATTATTGTTTAATACTAGCCTAGAAGTTAAAAGACGAACCAAGAAGAACCATGGTCTTGGTTCCTAGATTCCAGTAACCTTCACATTTACTTCACTCTCTAGACCTTGTCATCAGCTGGAATTGGTCCACTGTTGACATCTTACAATTCAAATATGCAGTTCTCTAGCTATTATTTTCTACCACTCCTACTCTCTTATTCCATTATTCCCATTCTACTTGGTCCTTAACTTCCTTTCAGTCCCCCCATTCCTTATCCTCTTCCACTTCCTCCAATCCTTTTATCTCTTTGCTGATTGCCCTGTATTCAGTATCTAACTTAGCTAGACCCTGTGGGTATCACTGAAGCTGCTGTCTTGCTAGCGTCCTCCACTGCTTTGTTGCTGTGCCTATCCAGCATACCTCCAATCCAAACCAATTCAACCACCTGCCCTCTTTGCCACCTACATTCATAAGCCCTGAACTTTACAGTTAGGTGCCACCACAAATCCATGGTCTCCAACCTTAGCTGGACCACCAACCCTGCTTGGAAGCATGTCTACGTGTTCCTGATCAGATTTCTCATTCTCATTGCCTACCTTTCTTTCCCCACAAATGATCTTATTTCCTACTTCACTGATTAATTAGAAGTAATCAGACATGAAAAGCCCTAAACCTACAACTCCTTCCTGGGCAAGATAAATTTCTGTATCTAGAATCTTCTGTGTCTTAAGTGTATTATTAATAATAACTAATTGTGTGCCAGGCACTGTTTTAATGTATGTGCTTAACATGTATTATTTCACATAATCCTTCAACAACCCTACGGGTTAGGAACTATTATCATGTCCACATTACAGGTAAGGAAAATGAATCCCAGAATGATCGGGTAAATTGCCCAAGATCACACAGTTAAGAAGTAGTGGAATCAATGATGAATGGATAAAGCAGATGTGGTAGATATATACAATGAAATATTATTCAGCCATCAAAAAGAATGAAATCTTGCCATTTACAGCTATGTGGATGGAGTTAGAATGTATTATGCTAAGCGAAATAAATCAATCAGAGAAAGACAAATGCCATATGATTTCACTCATATGTGGAATTTAAGAAAACAAGTGAACATTTGGGAGGGGCAGAGAAAGGGGAGAGGGTAAAAAAACCATAAGAGACTCTTAATAATAGAGAACAAACTGAGGGTTGCTGGAGCAAGGTGTGTGGGGGATGGGCTGGATGGGTGATGGGGATTAAAGAGGGCACTTGTGATGAGCACTGGGTGTTGTATGTAAGTGATGAATCCCAGAATTCTACTCCAGAAACCAATAAAGCACTGTATGTTAAATAAAATTTAAAGAAAAATTTAAATAAAGAAGCAGTGGAGTCAGAAATTAAACCTAAGTCTGATGTACTTCCATGCCTGTGCTTTTCAATAACCACTCTATCATTTACCAGTTATGAACTTTCCTCTTTTTCTTTAACATTTTCTCTATATTGGCACGTTACCTTTATAAATACACTCAGTCCTCTCCTATCTAAAAGTGCTTTCCTACACTGATCTTATATTTTACTCTACTTACTGTATCCATATCCTTGTTTCCTTTTGCTCCAAGCCCAATTTTATCTGCTTGGATCCGCACTGTCCAATAGAATTATGTGAGCCATGTGTGAGCCACACATGTATTTTAAAATTTCTAGTAGCCACATTAAAAAAGTAAGAAAAAATAGGTAAAATTATGGTTAATAATATACTTTAAGACAATATATCCAAAATATTATCATTTGAATGGAGATCTGGGTTCTTTCCATATTTTGGTTATTGTGGACATTGCTGCTATAAACATTGGGGTGCAGGTGCCCCTTCGAATCACTATGTTTGCATCCTTTCGATAAACACCTAGTAGCGTAATTGCTGGTTTGTAGGGTAGCTTTATGTTAACTTCTTGAGGAACCTCCATACTGTTTTCCAGAGAGGCTGCACCAGCCTGCATTCCCACCAACAGTGTAAAAGGGTTCCCCTTTCTCCGCATCCTCGCCAACATCTGTTGTTTCCTGACTTAATTGATTTCCGCCATTCTGACCAGTGTGAGGTGGTATCTCATCATGGTTTTCATTTGTATTTCCCTGATGCCAAATGATGTGGAGCATTTTTTTCATGTGTCTGTTAACATGCACATTAAAATTTAAGATGCACAGATCTCTATAGCTATTCCCCTCTGTTGCCTTTCTGTATTATGTTTTCCTGGAAATTGTATTGTTACTCTCTAAAATTCAGCTCAGGTTTTACTTCTGTGAGGTCTTTTCTAAGAGCCCTCTACATTCCCCCTAATGAAGAGCCAAGTATCCCCCACTTCTCTTTGCTCCCTGTACATTATATCTCTATTAGTGCATCTATTGTATTGGAGTTATTTTTCTACTTAAGTGTTTTTCCCAGTAGAAGATGATCTCCTTGAAGAGAAGCATTTTAAGCATTTTGTTAAGCCCTTATGGGATCATTCATCTTCATGCCTTCAAGTTTCTTGTATATATCGGGGGCTCAAAAATGCTTGTTAAATGAAAGAGCAGTGGGACATGGGCAAATAACTTGCCCTTTCTGAACTTCATTTTTTTCCCAACTACAAAATTTATTAATAATACCTCCCTTAATAATAACAAGTTGTTTTGAATATTAAATCAGAACAAATACAAGCTTTCTGTTTCCTAAGTAAGGAAAACCACCTCAAAAGTCAGTAAATAGACAAGTCAAGTCAATCCAAATAAAGATCCCAAAATACTTGCATCTGAGTTGGGTTTTATAGATATACTCACATTTCAAACCCCTTCTGTGATACCTCGTTATTAGGCCAAAATGCAAACTCCATAGAAGTTCTGGAGTTCCTTACTTCTAACACCCTCCTACAATATCCTGAATTTCTTGACTAGAAATAAATATGTTTTGATTTATTAAATTCTTTCATCATTAAAGTAGCTGGTGTGAAAGAACATAATCATGACCAGTAATTTTAGATTGAGTTCCTTTCACTAGTTGCTCTGCTAAATCCTTCCCCTGCTTAAAAAGACTCAGAATCAACAAGGAAATGTTGACAAAGAAAAACAAAGCTGTGGGCATCACGTTGCCTAATTTCAAGCTATATTACAAAGCTGTGATCACCAAGACAGCATGGTACTGGCACGAAAACAAACACATAGATCAGTGGAACAGAATAGAGATCCCAGATATGGACCCTCAACTCTATGGTCAACTAATCTTCAACAAAGCAGGAAAAAGCATCCAATGGAAAAAAGAGTCTCTTCAACAAATGGTGTTGAGAAAACTGGACAGCCACATGCAAAAAAATGAAACTGGACCATTTGTTTATACTATACACAAAAATAGACTCAAAATGGATGAAAGACCTAAATTTGAGACAGGAATCTATCAAAATCCTAGAGGAGAACATAGGCAGTAACCTCTTTGACATTGGTCACAGCAACTTCTTTCAAGACAGGTCTCCAAAGGCAAGGGAAACAAAAGCGAAAATGAACTTTTGGCACTTCATCAAGATAAAAAGCTTCTGTACAGCAAAGGAAACAATCAACAAAACAAAGAGGCAACCCATGGAATGGGAGAAGATATTTGCAAATGACACTACCAATAAAGGGCTGGTACCCAAAATGTATAAAGAACTTCTCAAACTCAACACCCAAAAAACAAATAATCAAGTCAAAAAATGGGTAGAAGACATGAACAGACACTTCTCCAAAGACGACATATGAATTGGTAACAGACACATGAAAAAATGTTCAACATCATTAGCCGTCAGGGAAGTTCAAATCAAAACCACATTGCGATACCACCTTACACCAGTTAGAATGGCAAAAATGGACAAGGCAAGAAACAACAAATGTTGGAGAGGATGTGGAGAAAGGGGAACCCTCTTACACTGTTGGTGGGAATGCAAGTTGGTACAGCCACTTTGGAAAACAGTGTGGGGGTCCCTTAAGTTAAAAATAGAGCGACCGTGTGATCCAGCAATTGCACTACTGGGTGTTTACCCCAAAGATACAGACATAGTGAAGAGAAGGGCCATATGCACCCCAATGTTCATAGCTGCATTGTCCACAATAGCCAAATCATGGAAGGAGCCGAGATGCCCTTCAACAGATGACTGGATTAAGAAGATGTGGTCCATATATACAATTACTCAGCCATCAAAAAGAACGATTTCACAACATTTGCAGCAACATGGACGGGACTGGAGATTATGCCAAGTGAAATAAGTCAAGTAGAGAAAGACAATTATCTTAAGGTTTCACTTATACATGGAACATAGGGAACAGCATGGGAGACATTAGAAGGAAGGGAAAAATGAAGGGGGGGAATCGTAGGGGGAGATGAAACATGAGAGACTATGGACTCCAGGAAACAAACTGAGGGTTTCAGAGGGGAGGAGGNCAAGTGAAATAAGTCAAGTAGAGAAAGACAATTATCTTAAGGTTTCACTTATACATGGAACATAGGGAACAGTATGGAAGACGTTAGAAGGAAGGGAAAAATGAAGGGGGGGGAATCGTAGGGGGAGATGAAACATGAGAGACTATGGACTCCAGGAAACAAACTGAGGGTTTCAGAGGGGAGGAGGGTGGGAGGGATGGGTTAGCCTGGTGATGGGTATTAAGGAGGGCACATATTGTGTGGAGCACTGGGTGTTATAGGCAAACAATTACTCAGGTAACACTACATCCAAAACTAATGATGTACTGTATGATGACTAACATAACATAATAAATTTTTTTAAAAAGCTATCTTCACCCCTAATATTTTCAAAAATTTTAGAAAGAACCATGTCATAGTTTTATCATCAGCTTTCTCTGGAACCTTCAGAAAATGAGTAGTGAAGATTTTCCAGCACCTCGGTATTGCAGAGTGCTCAGTTATCCCTTAGAAGTCTATTTTGCACATTAATGGTTTGCCTTCTTTCCCCCCCCCCCGGATTTAGTTTCTAGCAGTTGTAACTGTATTCCATCCATATTTTGCAGTGGAGTAGTTTCCATCTCATCGGTCTGTTCGTTTTCCCTTGATGAGTTTGTATTACATGTCTTCCCAGCTTTATCTGCTGTGAAAGCAGAAGGGAGGTAATGATCAAACCAGGCAAATATCCTGATCTCTAGAGGGGTCATACATGCTGGACACTAGCATTACCAAAGCCAGCTTAACTGTTTCCTTGTTCAAGGGCAATCATGATAACACAATGTGTTTCTTTCTGAAGAGACACCATGGAGTGCAATGAAAAGGCTTCTATTACTAAAATTTTTTATTGTTTTTATTTGACTACACCAGCAAACAAGCTTCTCCAACACTGCAAACAGGTGGGCTGGTGATCTGGGGGAAGAATAAGCAAATGAAAAAATACAAAAGAAATTTAGAAAACAAGTCATTTGATATATATAACATGACCTCTCCTTTGGGTCTTACAGTTTAGACATCAGTTGTCTACTCAGAGTGAAAGAGGTAAAGGCTTGTTTTAGTTCTTCATTAAAAATAACCTAAGAGTTTGTTAATTTTTAAAGCATACACCACACACTTATTTCAGTTAGAGGTAAAGAAATAAAATGTAAAAGTCAAATCTTTATCCGCAAGTTCTGAATAGTTCTTAGGACCATTGACTGTGTATGCCTTTTCCTCTTTTTTAGTTAGACAGTTTTCAGCTCTGCAATTCACTGGCTCTATGAATATGGCCTGTTACTCCACTCTCTGAACCTGAGTGTCCTCTTATGTAATATAGAGAAAACAAGCCGATCTTTTGGCTTTTTGTGAGGATAAAAAGGATGTTATATTCTCTAACCCATGGAGCTATACAAGTTTTATTAGTAATAACAGGCCCTCACAGAGGAGGTAGCAGTTGAATTAAAAAATGATGAATGGGCCAGATGGGCAGGATGAAGGGAAGAATATTCAGGAACATTCACATAATGCCTAGTATGTTCCAGACAACATGCCAGGCGCCTTTCCATGTTACATTTCAAAAACTATGAGTGAAAGCATGGAGGTAGAATTTTACAAGTTGTCACTGTGTGAAGGAGATCAGAGAGGCATAGCTAGAAATGTAGGCTGGAGCCAGATAGCTGAGGTCACAAATACCAAGCTTGGGACTTCCATTTTTCACCTGTTAAGCAACAGAGCCATATCACTGCCATTTGTCTCAGTGTTGGTAGCCTCACCATGACTGGTAGTGGCACTGATGAAGGTGAATTTGCTTGCCAGCGGATGGGGAGAGTGGGAGAAATAGTGGTACATGTAAGATGCTCTTGAATTAGTCCAGAATTGAAGTATTTTGGCAATCCAAAAAAAGGGGAGGGGGGAACCCTGAACATAAGATGGAATTACTTTAATTTTAATTAGAAATAAAACCTTGAATTTTTTTTCACACAGACTTCTTTTTAAAAGCCATATGGAAATGTCATCATGTGCAGTTTACTTAGACTAGGAAACAGTTGGGCCTGGTTACAGATTTTCCATCTATTCCAGGAGGATTCAGGATAGACACCTATTCTAGCGTTTCCGTATTGCTCCTCATCTCCGATTGTCTGGACCGCTGGCTTTGTCACATTGGTAACAAGAAAAGGGCAGTTCCTAGGAAGAACAATCTTTGCACAGCATTTAGGGAAGGGAGTGAAGAATCCACATCTGCATGGACAAGTTTTATTGATTTTTCAACCATCCCACCTAAAGCTATGTTTATGGCTTGAGAGTTGTCACCTTTGCAAATAGGTCACGTTTCAAAAGCTCATTTGGGAACCCATAGAGTCTTTTTACAGGCCTCAAATGAGCATGAGGAAGCCATGAGGAAGCAACAGGATAGAGAGTCACACCTCAGCAGCACACTTGGTGCAACATGCCCGAAAGTCCCTTGGACAGTCCACTAGCACAGGCACAGCACTCTAATCAGAGAGATGATCAGCCATCACGTGGCTGCCTCCTCACACCACATCCACGAATGTACCCAACAGATGGCTGGTTACCAAATAGAGACTGGCACAGCAGCCTCCGTGAGCTGTACACAGAAACATGTGCTACTGAATATGCAGAACGTTTCAGAGGCAGCCAACTCCAGGCCCAGCAGTTGCTTCTTTCGTGCTCACTTGAAAGGGAGATTCCAAGAAATAAATCCTACAGACAAAGATTTTCTGTGATGCTTCTCTTTATTAGTTTTGTATCCTCTACCCTCACCCAGATGTGGACACTTTGTCACCAGTAGTGGAGAAACATTCACTTACAAAGCAAAGTGCTATTTGCAGCCCAGATGCCTCCCTGGGAACTACTTTGCCTTGACCCCAGGAAGGTGTAATGGATGCCTTGCTTTTTACTTTATGAAGGCTTTATACACTCTTTGCCAAGATCCTTCATGAGTGGCACATGGTCTTTGCTTTAATGGAAGATCAGTGGAAAGCCTTTGTGTGGTGAATGTCAGCATTTATAGTTTAGTACCTTGAGACTGGGAAATTGCTTTACCAAACTTCTTCACCCTGCCACTGAAGGCAGTGGCAAGGATAGGTAGTGGGGGAGGCTGGCAAATTGGGAAAACTACCCTAATTGTCCCCAGGCATAGCCAAAGCAGACTTTTACTTTGAAGGTCTAAGGTCACTAATTTAAATCCTAGCCCCAAAGAGGTGAAGATTCATGTTGGCTTAGCAGATCATAAAAACAGGTAGAACATCAAATCTGACACAACCTACAGTATTCTCCACATAAGAATACAAAATTAGCATTGTGCTTTTTCCTCTGTTATGGGCAAAGGGAAGAGCTCTATAGATGCTCAAAGGAAGTAATAAAATAGATGAGCAAGGAAAAACATAGTACACATTCTAGGCATACACAGTTTTCCCAGATTCAGCACCAAGGTAACCACTTTTGGCCCTTTACTTCTCTGCATCACCCCCTCATGATAAAAAAAAAAAATAAGTCAAGCAGAGAAAGACAATTATCATATGGTTTCACTCATTTATGGAACATAAGAAGTAGGAAGATTGGTAGGAGAAGAAAGGGAAGAAGAAAGGGGGGGTAAACAGAAGGGAGAATGAACCATGAGAGACTGTGGACTCTGGGAAACAAACTGAGGGCTTCAGAGGGGAGGGGAGTGGGGGAATGGGATAGGCCGGTGATGGGTAGTAAGGAGGGCACATATTGCATGATGCACTGGTGTTATACGCAAGTAATGAATCATGGAACTTTACATCAAAAACTAGGGATGTACTTTATGGTAACTAACATAATATAATAAAAAATATTATAAAAAAAGAAAAGAAATTTAAAACTCAGCTTCACACACTTGTATGCCTGGATGTGACCCTGAAAGACAAATATGGAGTAGCTTTCTAGAATTTTACATTAACTTGAAAGTTTGGGGTGGAAAAGCACTTTATTTTATTTTTTAAAATTTTTTTATTATGTTATGTTAGTCACTATACAGTACATCATTAGTTTTTGATGTAGTGTTCCCTGATTCATTGTTTGCCTGTAATACCCAGTGCTCCATGCAATACGTGCCCTCCTTAATACCCATCACCGGGCTAACCCATCCCCCCATCCCCTCCCCTCTGAAACCCTCAGTTTGTTTCCTGGAGTCCATAGTCTCTCATGTTTCATCTCCCCTTCTGATTCCCCCCCTTCATTTTTCCCTTCCTTCTCCTAATGTCCTCCAAAGCACTTTATACCAAAATAAAAATAGATATACTAGGAGTTAGAATTTTTAAATCATATTTTTTTGAAATAAGGAGAAGTCTTCAAAAAGTTTGGGGCTTATAGCTGCTGCACCAGGTCATACAGAAGTCCAAAAGGGCCTCACATTCCCATTCCTCTGCCATTAGCAACTTTTGCTTGGAAGAATTTTCAAATTACTGCAATGAATATAATTCCCAATCCCTGGGAATATTTCTTGGGTCTTTAAACCTTACAATTTTTTTTTTCCTGATCCAATGATTACCTTTGTTAAAAAAAAAAGTCTTCTCTAAAATGGGATTGGGATAGACCGGTGATGGGTAGTAAGGAGGGCATGTATTGCATGGTGCACTGGGTGTTATACGCAACTAATTAATCATCAAACTTTACATCAGAAACCGGGGATGTACTGTATGGTGACTAACATAATATAATAAAAAAAATTTGAAAGAAAGAAAGAAAGAAAGAAAGAAAGAAAGAAAGAAAGAAAGAAACAAACAAACTGAGGGCCTCAGAGGGGAGGGGGGTGGGGGAATGGGATAGGCTGGTGATGGGTAGTAAGGAGGGCACGTATTGCATGGTGCACTGGGTGTTATACGCAACTAATGAAGCACCGAACTACATCAGAATCCGGGGTTGTAATGTATGGTGACTAACATAATATAATAAAAAATCATTAAAAAATAAAATAAAATAAAATAGGATTCAAACTGGGGAATTTGGGGGCTAAAAACGAAATCTTCTATAAGTAGGTAGGGTAGTTATTTACTGATTATTCTAATTTTACAGATGAGAAAACTGAGTTGTGGTGATATAAAATGGCTTGCCCAAGAGCACAGCACTAGTAAGCAAAAGAACTGTGACTAAAACGGGTTGTTTCAGGGAAAGTTGTGCCCCACAGAAGGCTACTCCACAGGGAATGGCGCACACCACATATGCTGCTGCAAGCCAAGGCCACAGCTAGTTAGGAACCCTTGCAAAGACCTTATTTTTATTCTCAAATGATATGTCACGATGCTGCTTCTGACGAAGGACTGACATGAAGGTCACAGGGATTGTCTCTGAGAGAAAAATCTCCTCAAAATTTCACTTTGTTCTTGGAGAGTCAGTAGAAAGATAGGATCGCAATGAAAATCCTTAGCCCAGTAGATCAAGTTTGACCTCCACTTCACTCAGAGCTTTTGCCTCTAGCTTCTCATTAAAAAACCCCAAATCTCCAAAATAACCATAACTGATACTGTAAATGCATAAATAATAATGATAATAATAATACTTTATGTTCTTTTAGCTTCTTTTTAAAAATCTTTTTATTTGAGTACAGTTAGCACACAATTTGCATTAGTTTCAGGTGTATAGCATAGTGATTCAACTTCTCCATACATTATGTGTGCTCACCACAAGTGTAGCTGCCATCTGTCACCACACAACGCTATTACAGTATCATTGACTCTATTCCCCATGCTGTGCCTTTTATTGTCATGACTTATGTTCTTAATATATAATGGTTTTGTGCTAAGTACTAACTAAGCCTGGGAAATTCAGAAAGAGGTTTCTGGAGGGAGAGATATTATATGTAGATCTTAGAGCAAATAAAAGGAATTTGACAGAGAGAAAGGGAAAGAACATTCTAGACTGATGAGATAGCATATGCAAAGGCTGGTGCACCTGGAGAAGTTCAGTGTAGGAAAGGTTGAAAAGATAGGCTGGAGTCAGTTTGTGAAAGGTCCTGATTTTAGACTTCATCCTGAAGAAAATAGAGTGATGGACTGTTTTTATACATGGTGGTGCCATGTTCAGTTTTCCTAGTTCAGAACAGCATCCCTTGGGTCAGATGGAAAGTGAAATGGAAGAGTATGTGAATTTAGGGACAAAGGAGCAACTGGAGGCAGGGAATGAGATTGAAGGTTACTACAAGAAAAATACTCATAATAATATGAGTAATGATTATACCAGTTACTTACCATTTATTGAACCCTAGCTATTGGCCCCATGCTGTGCTAGGGAAACAGCAGTGAACAAAATGGACCAGAAATCTCCGGGGTTCCTGATGACAGATTTTTAAAAGCTTCCTGGGTGAGTTCTTATTCACAGCTAAATTTGAGAATCACTGGTCTAGAGCAATCACTGCTAAATCTAATCTGTGAGTAGCATATATTAATTCATTTAACAAATATTTATGGAGCACCTATTAGCAGAAAGTAGGAACAAAATAAGGGGAAAAAAAGAAAGTTCCTACTTTCTTGGAAGTCACTTCCTGGAAAGAAGAGAATGGCTCAGGGCACAGGGCAGGGTGTGGGAAGTACTTTAGATCTGGTGACCAGTGATGACTTCTGAAAGGAGGTAACAGTTGATCTAAGAAGAGAACTGAAAGGCAATAAGTCATGATCAGAGGGCGGTTGCATATATTACTTGTTTGTAAGCATGTCTTCATAAGTTGGTAATATGTTTTATATGCATGCTTCTTTATTTGCAAGTGGATGCTTCTCTCAAACTCAGACTGAATGTGTGACTATTCGTATAGGCATACTGGAGCACACACACAAATGCACACATACACAAATGCATGCACGCGCACACACACACACAATAGTCTCACATTCATACATTTAAGGTGGCCAAAACTGATTTCTATGAAAGTTATGCAAGTGCTACTTGGACAAACATTTAAGAATTAAAGCCAAATTTTCTTTAAAAAAAGACTATTTCTACAAATAGTCTGGAAAACTAATGGCTTTCTTTCTGTTAACATACAATTTAATATTAGTTTCAGGTGTACAATATAGTGATACAACACTTCCATATACAATACCTGGTGCTCATCATGACAAGTACACTCCTTTTAAAAAAAATTTATTTTTTATTTAAATTCAATTTAGTTAAAGTATATTATTAATATAGACTTTGTAGATTGGACTACTGCTTATAAACTTCAGGAGCTATATAGCCATGTTATAAAGTTATAGGGTTATTATAGAAAAGTCAGAGAATCACAATTGTTACTAGAGGTAAATAAAATTATTTGTCATGATAGAAAGTATAATAATCTTTCCATTTAAGTTATATCTGTTATGTTAGAAGAGAAAACAAAGTGAAGTTCTGTGATTAACACTGAACCTTCAATTTAGACACAATTGTTATGTTCTTAACAAGCTTTTGTGAAATATGCCAGTAGACCATTTAAAATACATATATTCCATAGTAAAAGGAGTTGCTACTTTTATTTTTTTATTTTTTGGGGTTGTCACTTTTAAATCAATGGTATTTTATTAATTACTATAAAGAATAGCTTTTAAAGATGAGGCATAACACAAATGGATTTTATATTTATTTTCAAAGGATATTATATATAAGTAAACTGATACCTTCTAAAGCTTAATGTTATTACAATAAAAGAATCAGTAATCATGTGAATCCCTAATATTATTATTAGTAATGGTGATTATGACAATGAAAGATAAATTTTATGGAGTGCCTATTTATAATACAAGGTATTATACTAAATATTTCATATGCATGATCACATATATTCTTTGTTATATCCTTTCAAGGTAGTTACCATTGCTTGTCCATATTTTGCAAAGGAAGAGGCTGAGGTTGAATATTTCACACAAGATTATACAGCTACCAAGTGAGATTTAAATCCATGTGGTCCAGTTCCACCACCTAAATGCTTAACTAGCAGAGTGCAATAATTTTCCGAAATGATGCCTTTGTTTTCCTCTGATTGTTCTCTTAGAACAAAAAATGGCTATTCCAAGTAATACAGATTAAGTTGGATACATTGCTTCTGACTGGAGAATAAAGGAAGACGTGGAGGAAATGAGATGTGGGTGAGGTTTTATAGAACTGGAAAGGACACCCACAGAAGAATGTGAGGGGGAAAGAAATGTCAGGAAAGGGGAACAATCAGAAATAACACATGGAAATGAGAGTACAGAACAAATTTAAGAAATGTATTAATCATTCTACAATTACTGATAACGAGAATGTACTACACACCAGGCACTGTTCTATACCAGGAGGACACAGTTTACAAAGAAGTTCTTCAAAGGTCTAACCTCGTGGAGCTTCATAAATTCTAATTAGAGGAGACATTCAACAAAACAAACAAAACATCTGGTAACCATAAATAATATGGAGAGAATTAAAGTATTGAGATAGAGATGGAAGGAGTGCTGGGTGGTACAGAAAGTGTTTCTGAAGACGTTGATCCAAATTAAGTAAAAGTCTTCCTCCCCTTGCACCCAATGAACCACTACCTGATGTACTTGATCCTGGGAAGGATTAAGCACACAGTAGATGAAATGGATTGATACTGTTGGTGGTTCACTAAACAAAGTTCATGATGTTCTGGGAGTGGTGCTGGTTGAGCCCATGCAGTGCCTTGAAGGAGGCGTGTTCTGTCCAAGTCAGCTAAGTGTGTAATAGCACAATTTTACTACATGCCCAGTGTTAAGAGGCTAGATTTCCTCTCTGCAACATGAGTCACATTCCACACTCAATTAATTCTCTGTTTCTCCTAGCTTCTAATTTTCAATTTGTTCTTACTATGATATTTTTGCCTTGCCCATTCCACTCTATGCTGCTTTTGTTCTCTCTCTGGCTTATGATTTAGGCTTTCCTCATGATAATACTCTTCTCTCCACTGTCATTCAATAACGTAGCGTAGGTTGTCATTCTTCAGGCTTGATCCATCCCAAGTGCTCACTTGCTTGCTCGCTCTCTCCTCTCTCTCTCATATCCTACTCTATGGAAACAGCTTTCCATTTGCCCTGTCTGAGCTTTGCTGGAAACTGATGATAATTGTGACAATTTAGCTATTAACATTTGTTTCCTGAGCACCTACCATGTGCCAATCGTCTCAACAGCCCCGTGAGATAGTTATTACTTGATTTGCATAGCTGAGGAAATTAGGCTCAGACTAGCCGAACCTGCTCAAAGATCACAGAACTTGTAACTGACAGAACTTGGCTTGAGATCCAAGTAGGTCTGAATCCAAATCCAAATCCAAATCCAAATCCAAGTAGGTCTGAATCCAAAGCCTGAATCCAAATATTAACCACTGTTATATCAGAGCTTCTCGAACTATAATGTGCCACTTATTCACCTGTGATTCTTATTAAATGCAGGTTCTGCTTCAGTAGGTTTGAGACGGGGCTTTAGAATTGTTATTTCTAATGAACTCCCAGGAAGTGCCAGTGCTGTTGGTTCCATGCAGTACTTCATGCAGTAAGGAATTCTACGGGTTGGAACATTTCAAAGAAATGGGTGCTTCAGAAATCTCTTCTACCTGCAGTTTACAGAAGAGATGCTATAAATCCACCCCCCACCACACACACACATCTGAGCATTCTTCATGGTAGGTGAGGGATGAGATTGCTGGCTCTTCCAGGCAATACAAAATGCCCCCAGTTTCCCCATTTCCTGTCACTATTATAAGTGGTTTACATATACTGACTCACTTAATGTCTACAGTATTCCTATGCAGAAAGTCACACACTAGTATAAGGAAAAGAACTGGAATTTATACCTAAAGAATCGAGTTCTAGGGCTCACACATAACCAATATGCTGTCCTTGAGTATCGAGAATAGTCTAAGGACATTTTAGGACAGTGGCTATGAGAGTGGGTTCTGGCACTGGGTTTGAATCTGGATTAATTACTTCTTAGCTGTGTTACCTTGGATATTTCCTTTATACCACTTCCAGTTCCCGGTTCAGCATGTAAGGAACTTAGGAATTGCTACCATGTTTTAAAAATTAGTGTAAAGCTGAACAAACTTAAAAATCAACAACTCTTCTTAGATCCATAGGAGGAATGAGGTCACAGGATGAATGGCTTTCCCAGGAACTGGAGAGACAGACAGGGAGATACAGAGAATTAAACTTACAGGAACAAAAACCTCTGTAGGAACCAGTGCCAGGATGGGAAAACCTAAAAACTGTAGGTGATGAATTGCTAGAAGCTCTGGATGAACTCTAAGGTTAAAAGCTCCACAGGCCCGTTGTAGCGGGGTCCCCACACTTTTGTGAGATTTACCTCCATAATTCCACCAGGTGCTCACAGTGAATATCAAAATCCCCTAGTGCTTTCTGCAGGAAGAAGGAAAAAGGAAGTATTCTGAAATACACCAGAGCATTCTGTCTTTCGTAACAAAGTCTTCCCTAAAGAGAAACTATTTTACTAGAGTTTAACCTGCTGGGGTTTTATCAGAGCTTAATCTTCCTGGTGGGGGGTGGTGGGGGGAATACGCAACTCCAGTGCCCTCTAGCCATCCTGTCCCACCTAATGGGGAAAAACAGAAACACTCATGAAATTCATAGCCCAGAGGCAAATACCAAAAGACTGAAACTTAATCACAGGAATATAGAATGCTTCCCCTCCTTCACACCTTACCACCACCTTACTAAGGGCCTATCTATAGAAGTCCCTTTTACACAGTACATTATATCCACCTGCCAAGAATAAATTACAAGACATACTAAAAGCTGAAAAACAAAAGACAGAGGGAACATCAGACCAGATTCAGGTATGGCAAGGATGTTACAATTATTAGACCAGGAATTTGAAGCAACTATGATTAATATGTTAAGGCCCTATTAGATAAAGTAGACAGGAAGCAAGAACAGATGAGCAATGTAAACAGAGAGACAGACATTCTTCTTTTTAAGTTTTTGTTTAAATTCCACTTAGTTAACATACAGTGTAATATTAATTTCAGGTATACAATTTAGTGATTCAACAATTCCATACAACACCCATTGCTCATCACAACAAGTGCCCTCTCTAATCCCCGTCACCTACTTAACCCAACCTCCCACCCACCTCCCATCTGACAGCCATCAGTTTGTTCTCTATATTTAAAGACTCTGTTCCTTGGTTTGCCTCTCTCTCTCTCTCTTTTTTTTCCCTATGCTCGTTTGTTTTGTTTCTTAAATTCTACTTATAAGTCAAGTCATATGGTACTTGTCTTTCTCTGACTGATTTATTTTGCTTAGCGTAATACTCTCTAGCTCCATTCATATTGTTGCAAATGGCAAGATTTCATTCTTTTTATGGCTGAGTAATATTCCATTATATATATATTCCACATCTTCTTTATCCATTCATCAGTTGATGGACACTTGGGCTGTTTCCATAGTTTGGCTATTGTAGATAATGCTGCTATAAACATTGGGGTGCATGTATCCCTTTGAATTAGTATTTTTGTATTCTTTGGGTAAATACCTAATAGTGCAATTGCTGGCTTGTAGGGTAGTTCAATTTTTAACTCCTTGAGGAACCTCCATACTGTTTTCCACAGTGGCTACACCAGTTTGTATTCCTGCCAGTGGTGTAAGAGGGTTCCCCTTTCCCCACATCTTTGCCAATACCCGTTGTTTCTTGTGTTGTTGATTTTAGCCATTTGGACAGGTATGAGGCGATAACTCGTAATTTTGATTTGTATTTCCCTGGTGATGAGTGATGTTGAGCATATTTTCATGTGTCTATTGGCTATTGGGATGTCTTCTTTGGAAAAAATGTCTATGTCTTCTGCCCATTTTTTAATTGGATTTTTCATTTTTTGGGTGTTGGCTTTTATAAGTTCCTTATATATTTTGGATACTAACCCTTATCAGAAATGGCATTTCCAGATATCTTCTCCCATTCCATAGGTTGCCTTTTAGTTTTGTTGATTGTTTCCTTTGCTGTGAAGAAGCTTTTTATTTTGATGAAGTCCCAATAGTTTATTTTTGCTTTTATTTCCCTTGCCTCAGGAGACATGTCTAGCAAGAAGTTGCTATAGCCAATATCAAAAAGGTTACTGCCTGTGTTCTCCTCTAGGATTTTGATGGGTTCCTGTCTCACGTTTAGGTCTTTCATTCATCTTGAATTTATTTTTGTGTATGGTGTAAGAACATGGTCCAGTGTCATTCTTTTGCATGTTGCTGTACAGTTTTCCCAACACCATTTGTTGAAGAGACTATCTTTTTCCCATTGCATATTCTTTCCTGCTTTGTCGAAGATTAACTGACTATATAATTGTGGGTTTATTTCTGGGTTTTCTATTCTGTTCTACTGATCTCTGTGTCTATCTTTGTGCTAGCTACCATACTATTTTGTTTACTACCGCTTTGTAATATAACTTGAAGTCAGAATTGTGGTACTTCCAGCTTTGATTCGGTTTTTCCAAGTTGCTTTGGCTATTCAGGGTCTTTTGTGGTTCCATACAAATTTTAGTATTGTTTGTTCCAGTTCTGTGAAAAAGTGCTGTTGGTATTTTAATAGGGATTGCATGAAAAGTGTAGATTGCTTTGGGTAGTATAGACATTTTAACAATATTTGTTATTCTGATCCATGAGCATGGAGTGTCTTTCCATTTCTTTGTGTCATCTTCAACTTCTTTCATCAGTGTTTCATAGTTTGCAGAGTACAGGTCTTTTACTTCTTTGGTTAGGTTTATTCCTAGGTATCTTATGGGTTTTGGTGTAATTGTAAATGGGATTAATTCCTTAATTTCCCTTTCTTCTCCTTCATTATTGGTGTATAGAAATGCAACAGATTTCTGTACATTGGTTCTGTATCCTGTGGCTTTACTGAATTTGTGTATAGAGATGGAAATTCTAAGAAAGAACAAAAAGAAATGATGAAGTAAAAAAATACTAACAGAAATGAAGTATGCCTTTGGTAGGATTACTAGCAGAGTGGACACAGCTGAAGAAAGAATCTCTGAGCTTGAGGATATCTCAATAGAAACCTCAAAACCTGAAGCAAACAGAACAAAGACTGGAAAAAAAAAGGGAACATCCAAGGACTGTGGGACAACTGTAAGAGGTGTGACACATGCATAATGGGAATTCAAAGAGAAGAAAGAGAGAAAGAAACAGAAGAAATATTTGAAACAATGACTGAGAATTTCTCCAAATTAATGTCAAACACCTAACAATAGATCTAGGAAACTGAAAGACTGCCAAGCAGGATACATAGCAAAAAACCTGCACCTAGGGATATCATATGCAAATTGCAGAAAATCAAAGATAAGAAAAAGTATCTAAAAGATACTTTTTCTGGAATTCCCATTATGCATGTGTCACACCTCTTACAGTTGTCCCACAGTCCTTGGGNCTTCTTCTCAGAAATCACGTAAGCATGTAAGCATGAGAGACTATGGACTCTGAGAAACAAACTGAGGGCTTCAGAGGGGAGGGGGGTGGGGGAATGGGATAGGCTGGTGATGGGTAGTAAGGAGGGCACGTATTGCATGGTGCACTGGGTGTTATACACAACTAATGAATCATCGAACTTTACCTCAAAAACCAGGGATGTACTGTATGGTGACTAACATAATATAATAAAAAAACATTTTAAATAAATAAATAAATAAATAAATAAGAAAAATAAATAAAAAACTCTAGAGGGAAAAAAACAGATTAACTATAGAGGAGTAATGGTAAGAGTCATATCTGACTTCTTCTCAGAAATCACGTAAGCATGTAAGCATGAGAGACTATGGACTCTGAGAAACAAACTGAGGGCTTCAGAGGGGAGGGGGGTGGGGGAATGGGATAGGCTGGTGATGGGTAGTAAGGAGGGCACGTATTGCATGGTGCACTGGGTGTCATATGCAACTAATGAATCATCGAACTTTACATCAGAAACCAGGGATGTACTGTATGACTAATATCATATAATAAAAAAAAACATTTAAAATAAATAAATAAAGATGAAAAATAAATAAATAAAAGACTCTAGAGGGAAAAAACAGATTAACTATAGAGGAGTAATGGTAAGAGTCATATCTGACTTCTCAGAAATCATGTAAGCATATAAGCATGAGAGACTATGGACTCTGGGAAACAAACTGAGGGCTTCAGAGGAGAGGGGGTGGGGGAATGGGATAGGCCGGTGATGGGTAGTAAGGAGGGCACGTATTGCATGGTGCACTGGGTGTTATACGCAAATAATGAATCACGGAACATTGCATCAAAAACTAAGGATATACTGTATGGTGACTAACAAAACATAATAAAAAATTATAAAAATAATAAAATTAAAAATAAAATTAAAAAATAGTATGGTGTAGTAGGGAAGGTGGCATGTGAATTCATAAAAAAAATGGAAACAGAGTAAAGATACATTTGGAACAAAAAAATGTAAAAGAAGAGAACAACATATATTTATAATAAAGGCTAGTAGGCAGTATTTTTGGGGTTGCTCTTGAAAGAAATTTTTGTTGCATAAAAACTTCTGAAAAATTCAAGTCTAGAGGAACCCTGCTTTGTTGTTGTTGTACTCTAATTCCTGTGTACAAGGGTTCATTAGGTGTAGATGCCATGCCCTTATGATAAGAAAAAAGAAGGAAGGCGCTAACCTTTATTGAATATGTACTATGGAAAAGGTGCCTAAATAAGTTTATAAAATTCCCTTCAGTGGAGTGCCTGGGTGGCTCAGTCGGTTAAGCATCTCCCTTTGGCTCAGGTCATGATCCTGGGGTCCTGCGATGGAGCCCCACATTGGGTTCCGTGCTCAGCAGGGAGCATGTTTGTCCCTCTCCCTCAGCTGCTCCCCCTGCTTGTGCTTTTTTTTCCTCTCTCTCTGTCAAATAAATAAATAAAATCTTTTAAAAAAATCCCTTGAACAGACCAACAAGGTAGATTTTGTTCATTTTATATATGAGGAGGCTGAAATGCAAAGAGATTTTAGTAAATTATTGAAGTTCACATAGCAAGTCAGTTGCATTTCTAGAATTCAAACCCACATCTGTCTGATTTCAAAGAGTCTTTCTGATGCTCCCATACTATCTTCATTTTTTTAAATGTGCCTAAGAGAGGAATTTGGAGCTCCCCTAGAAAGGTACTATGTGACATAAAATTGTATTTCTTCATACACAACTAGCCTTAGAATATAAGTTTTGGTTCCTGATGCCTGGAAATTTTCATACTGGTCCAAGGTCATCTTCATTCATAACTCTTGAGGTATATGATGTTGACTCCCCTTGAGACCAGGCTTGTCAAGCATGCAGACTGGTATAGCAAAAAGAACCTGGAGTTGGAATCAGTCCTGAGTTCCAAAATTAGTTTCATAGTTTGATTGTCTGTATCATTGGGCAAGTTTCTTAGGTTCTCTGAGCTTTACTGCACCCTATTTAATTCTCTTTTTCAATCTCCCTTCTTCCTGATCTCATTTGGTATACATAAAAGGCATCTGACTTCTTATCTCTGGTTTATCCCTTGTGTGTGTTAAATATTACCACCCACCATAATTATGTGTAACAGTCCTCATCCAAACTGTGGCCTAAAGTTATCATTTATTCTCAGGAATCTGTAGGTTGCCTGGGTGTCTCTGCTTCAGTGGTATAGCAGCTGGGGAAGTTCTGCTCAATGGGTTTCCCTCTGGAGCCCAGGTTGAACGGTGAACATGAACAGCTATCCTGAGGACTTTCTTTTCATGGTCATTGCAGAGGCACAGGAGGGCAAGCAGAAGCATGTGAGAGTCCTCTTAAGTTATAGGGCATACTGTTAATTCTGCCCTATTCTCTTGGCCAAAGCAAATAAAAAAGCCAAGCCCCAAAGCAAGGGGCAACAGTGTACCTTTTGCATGCATCAATCACAAAAGTGTGGATACAGGGGAAGGTGAAGAATTGGGGTTGATGAGTCAATCTGTCACCCTCTGAAACTATTTGAAACTTTCTTCATCTTTCTCAGGCCTATTTTTCTACTTCATCAGGAATAAACTCTTTCAATTTCCTCATTTCCCACTTAGAAGTCTTTTGTATCCAAACTTACCAGCCATTTTCTCTTTTCTTCCATTCTCAGAATAAGATAATGTCATTCAACCTGTGCTTTGAATTTCCTTCCCTTTTCCTGCCTCTGGGAATCATCAATTATCTTTTCTTTTCCCCACATACTCAACTTAGACTTTTCTGTTTTCTCTTTCTTTTAAAGTGCCAGTTTTCCCACTCTTAAACAAAAAGCAAAAACAAAAAAAAATTTACTTGACCGATATTTTCCCTTTCCTTCCTTTCTCATACAAGTTTCTAGAAAGTGTCAGTTTCACTTTTTCATTGCCTTCACTCCTCAGCATACTGAAATCTAGCTTCTGCTCCCACCACTCTACTGATAATGTTCTCTCAAATGTCACTGTGGATTATTCCTTTCCTGAAACACTCTTCCTTGGCTTACATAAAATTACTCTCTTCCTATTCTCCTCTTCTATCACTGCATGCTTTTTCTCAGTTTCTTTCACTGAATCTTCTTCCTTGCCTGTTTTTAAAATGTTATTTCCTAAGTGTCCACTGATGGATGAATGGATAAAGAAGAGGTGGTATACACACACACACACACACACACACGTACACATGCACACACACACACAGTGGAATATTACTCAGCCATAAAAAGAATGAAATCTTGCCATTTCCAATGATGTGGACGGAACTAGAGGCCATTATGCTAAAGTGAAATAAGCCAGACAGAGAAAGACAAATACTGTATGATTTCATTTATATGTGGAATCTAAAAAACAAAACAAGTGAACAAACTACACCAACAATAATAACAACAAAGAGAGAAACAGACTCAAAAAATAGAAAACAAACTGATGGTTGCCAAAGGAGAGGAAGGTGGGAGGATGGGCCAAACGGATGAAGGGGATTAAGAGGTACAAACTTCCAATTATAAAATAAGTCTTAGGGATGAAAAGTACAGATTGGGAATATAGTCAATAATATTGTAATATACTTTTTATGGTGAGTATTTTATAGTACATATAATTGCTGAAGCAAAAATAAAATAAGATGTTGTTTCCACAGTCCTCATCTTATTCATTATCTTTTCAACAAATTATCTAATATTCACCAGGTTTTATCTATCTTTATCTTAATTTAAGAGCACACTTCTAAATTCCAGGTGTCTCCAACTGAATATAATATAGATAACTAAAACCAAATCCAACCATTCTGAATTCACTACTTCCTACATAACACACATTTACTCTTACAGGTCATAGAGGGTTAATGTTGCCAGTTTTTGTCACTCAGTCTTCCAAATAAAACCTGGCACTCATCCTTGCTTTCTCCTTTTTCATCTGTCCATATCCAGTCCATTACCAAGTTAGATCAAACTGAAATCAAGCCTTCACTACCCCTGCCATAGTTTGTCATTTTTGAGGGTTTTTTATGTTTGGTTGTTTTATTGTTTTGGACAGGGGCTATTTCAGTAGTTTTCTAATTGGTCTCTCTCCATTTGGCCTTTACAGGTAACATTTTTATCATTAAGTGCCTACTACAGTATTTGATACACATTAGGTGTTCACTGTGAGTTAGATCTTTCTCTCTCATCCTCAGAGCAAACTCATAGCACTAGGCTTGACCCAAAATGAAACACCCTGTGACTTGATGACTTGTTCACTCTTGAGAAAAGGTTCATTTGGAAGTGAAAATTAGATTTGTTTCTGCCATTTCTGGCCTCCCATTTACCTTTTGGACCTTGTCTTCTTTGCTTGGATTTCAGAGTACTTACAGTTTTCCACTTCTCTTTATCTAGCACTGTTCTTGGGGTAGGTTATGATTAACACCATTAGGATTATTAAGCTGAAGGAGAGGAGATCCTAAAAGTTCTCATTACCAAAAAATAGTGTGTGAGTTGATGGATGTGTTAATTGACCTTATTATGGTATCATTTTGTAATATATACATATAACAAATCATCACATTATACACCTTACACTTATGTAATGTTATATGTCAATTATATCTCAATAAAGCTGAAAAAATCAGTGCCGTGTATAACTAATGAGTTAGTTATTAGTTTTAGTTGCCAGGGAATTTTCTTCATGGAAAAGTACATTAAACATGGCTCTTTCAGAAGGATTAGTGTTTTAAAGCTTCCAAAGCCTTAAACTAAAGGAGAAATTCTCTAATAAAAGAATGTGGGGACTCAGTAATTGATTAATGGAATTGTTTATGGATGATATTGGGGGTGCCCTGAAATCATAGCCATCTTCATGGCCTTCTCCCATTCTCAGGCTGGCTCTGTACCTTGTTAAAAGTTACTGCTATAAACAGTGCTTATTTAACAGTCTTCTCTCCTGTTTGGAGAGTAAGGTGGATTGCAGTGGTAGCTCAAGTACCTTCTGCCTTCAGGTTCAGATGGAGTTCAGTTTCCTCCAGTGGCTCCCAAATTGTTTTTTTTTTTAATTAGTCAGTTAATACTCATATCACTGTTGGTGGATTAAAATACAATATCACTGGCTGAATAATTTCTACACAAATTGGAATGTGAAGGTGAATTTGATTGTGAATCTAGACTGTATTTGAATTAATTTGTAAAAAGGTAGTGTGTAGTACAGCAACATCAATTCCGAACATATAATCATGAAATTCAGTGACCCTGAACAAAGATGATTTTGGAAAAATTAGGTTACATAAAAAATAATAATGACTAGTGGATAAAATTTATATGATGCTAATTTTGGCTACTGATTTAAAATTTGAAATGGCAGCAAATAGCATTGTTATCTTCACTTTGTTTTCTCAAATAAAAGAATAAGTGAGAAGCTACATTGATTTATGAAGCATGATGAAATAATTTCCAACAGGATGCTTATACTACTTTCTTAAAGATCAAAAGAAAAGATCTCCTCTATCATGAAAGATATTTTAAAGTGAATTTGTACCATGGTTTGTTCTGTCTGCGTTTTTTTTTATTTTAATGTTTTTTTATTATATTATGTTAGTCACCATACAGTACATCCCTGGTTTCTGATGTAAAGTTCGATGATTCATTAGTCGCGTGTAACACCCAGTGCACCATGCAACACGTGCCCTCCTTACTACCCATCACAAGCCTATCCCATTCCCCCACCCCCTCTCCTCTGAAGCCCTCAGTTTGTTTCCCAGCGTCCATAGTCCCTCATGCTTCATTCCCCCTTCTGATTCACCCCTTTCTTTATCCCTTTCTTCCCCTACCAATCTTCCTAGTTCTTATGTTCCATAGATGAGAGAAATCATATGATAATTGTCTTTCTCTGCTTGACTTATTTCACTTAGCATTATCTCCTCCAGTGCCGTCCATGTTGCAGCAAATGTTGAGAATTCGTTCTTTCTGATAGCTGAGTAATATTCCATTGTATATATGGACCACAGCTTCTTAGTCCAGTCATCCATTGAAGGGCATCTCGGCTCCTTCCACGATTTAGCTATTGTGGACAATGCTGCTATGAACATTGGGGTGCATATGGCCCTTCTCTTCACTACGTCTGTATCTTTGGGGTAAACACCCAGTAGTGCAATGGCTGGGTCATAGGGTAGCTCAATTTTTAACATTTTAAGGGACCTCCACACTGTTTTCAAGAGTGGCTCTACCAACCTGCACTCCCACCAACAATGTAGGAGGGATCCCCATTCTCTACATCCTCTCCAACAATTGCTGTTTCCTGTCTTATTAATTTTTGCCATTCTAACTGGCATAAGGTGGTATCTCAGTGTGGTTTTGATTTGAATTTCCCTGATGGCTAATGATTTTGAACATTTTTTCATGTGTCTGTTAGCCATTTGTATGTCTTCATTGGAAAAGTGTCTGTTCATATCTTCTGCCCATTTTATGATTTGTTTATTTGTTTCTCGTGTATTGAGTTTGAGAAGTTCTTTGTAGATCTTGGATACCAGTCTTTTATCTGTAGCATCATTTGCAAATACATTCTCCCATTCCATGGGCTGCCTCTTATTTTTTTTGACTGTTTCCTTGACTGTGCAGAAGCTTTTTATCTTGATGAAGTCCCACAAGTTCATTCTATCATTTGTTTCTCTTGCCTTTGGAGATGTGTCATGAAAAAGGTTGCTTTGGCCGATGTCGTAGAGGTTGCTGCCTATGGACTCCTCTAGGATTTTGATGGATTCCTGTCTCACATCGAGGTCTTCCATCCATTTGGAATTTATTTTTGTGTATGGTGTGAGAGAGTGGTCAAGTTTCATTCTTTTGCATGTAGCTGTCCAATTTTCCCAGCACCATTTATTGAAGAGACTGTCTTTTTTCCACCGGATGTTTTTTCCTGCTTTATCAAAGATTAGTTGCCCAAAGAGCCGAGGGTCCATTTCTGGGTTCTCTATTCTGTTCCATTGGTCGATGTGTCTGTTTTTGTGCCAGTACCATGCTGTCTTTGTGATCACAGCTTTGTAGTACAGCTCGAAATCCGGCATTGTGATGCCCCCAGCTTTGTTTTTCCTTTTCAACAGTTCCTTGGAGATTCGGGGCCTTTTCTGGTTCCATACAAATTTAAGGACTATTTGTTCCAGTTCTTTGAAAAATGTCCTCGGTATTTTGATCGGGATAGCATTGAAAGTGTAGATTGCTCTGGGTAGCATGGACATTTTAACTATGTTAATTCTTCCAATCCATGAGCATGGAATATTTTTCCATCTTTTTGGTCTTCCTCAATGTCTTTCAAGAGTGATTTATAGTTTCTAGACTATAGATCCTTTACGTCTCTGGTTAAGTTAATCCCAAGGTAACGTATGGTTTTTGGTGCTATTGTAAATGGGATGGATTCCCTAATTTCTCTTTCTTCAGTCTCGTTATTCGTGTATAGAAATGCAACTGATTTCTGGGCATTGATTTTGTATCCTGCCACCTTACTGAATTGTTCTATAACTTCTAATAGTTTGGGAGTGGATTCCTTTGGGTTTTCCATATAGAGTATCATGTCATCTGCAAAGAGAGACAGTTTGACTTCTTCTTTGCCGATTTGGATACCTTTGATCCCTTTTTGTCTTCTGATTGCTGTTGCAAGGACTTCTAGTACTATGTTGAATAATAGTGGCGAGAGTGGGCATCCTTGTCGTGTTCCTGATCTTAAGGGAAAGGCTTCCAGCTTTTCCCCATTGAGAATAATATTTGCAGTAGGCTTTTCATAGATGGCTTTGATGAGCTTAAGAAATGTACCCTCTATTCCTACACTCTGAAGGGTTTTAATCAGGAAAGGATGCTGTATTTTGTCAAATGCTTTTCCTGCATCTATTGAGAGAATCATATGATTTCTGAATTTTTGTTTCTGGATAAAATCTAAGACACTGATAGATTTGCAAATGTGGTACCACCCATGCATCCCAGGGATGAATCCCGCTTGGTCATGATGGATAATCCTTTTAATGTACTGTTGGATTCTATTAGCAAGGATCTTGTTGAGGATTTTGGCGTCCATATTCATTAGGGAAATCAGTCTGTAATTCTCCTTTTTGAGGGGGTCTTTGCCTGGTTTGGGGATCAAGGTAATATTGGCCTCAGGGAATGAGTTTGGTAGATTTCATTCTGTTTCTATTTTTTTAAATTGCTTTAGGAGAATAGGTATTATTTCTTCTTTGAATGTTTGGTAGAATTCCCCAGGAAAACCATCCGGGCCTGGAGTTTTATTTTGTGGAAGGTTGTTTATTACTGACTCAATCTCTTCATAATTAATTGGCCTGTTTAAAAAATTGATTTCTTCCTGTTTCAGTCATGGTAGTTTATTGGTTTCCAGGAAGGCCTCCATCTCTTCCAGATTGCTTAATTTATTGGCATAAAGCTGTTGATAAAAATTTCCAATAATTCTTCCAATTTCATTGGTGATGGTTGTGTCCTCTCCTTTTTCATTCATAATTTTATTAATTTGGGTCCTTTCTCTATTCTTTTGGATAAGTCTTGCCAGAGGTTTGTCAGTTTTATTGATTGTCTCAAAGAACCAGCTTCTTGTTCTGTTGATCTGCTCTACTGTACTCCGGGTTTCTAATTTGTTGGTTTCTGCTCTAATCTTGGTCACCTGCTTCCTCATGCGTGGATTAGGCCTGTCCCTTCATTGCTGTTCCAGCTTCTTGAGGTGAGAATATAAAAACTGCATTTTAGATTTTTCTATTCTTTTGAGTGAGGCTTGGATGGCTATGTATTTCCCCCTTAGGACTGCCTTTGCAGTATCCCATAGGTTTTGGACCGTTGTGTATTCATTCTCGTTGGTCTCCATAAATTGTTTAATTTGTTTTTTGATTTCCTGGTTTATCGAGTCATTCTTGAGCAGGATGGTTCTTAGCCTCCAAGTGTTTGAGTTTCTTCCAGGTTTTTCCTTGTGGTTGAGTTCCAATTTCAGAGCGTTGTGGTCTGAGAATATGCAGGGGATAATTTCAATCTTTTGGTATTGGCTGAGACCTGTTTTGTGTCCCAGAGCATGATCTATTCTTGAGAATGTTCCATGGGCATTTGAATAGAATGAGTATTCTTTGGTTCTGGGGTGTAGTGTTCTATATATATCTATGAGGTCCAACTCGTCGAGTATGGCATTCAAAGCCTTTGATTCTTTGTCGAGTTTTCGCATGGGTATTCTGTCTATTTCTGATAGTGGGGTGTTGAGGTCCCCTACTGTTAATGTATTTTTATCCATATGTCTCTTTATTCTGGTTAAGAGTTGGCTTGTGTATCTTGCTGCTCCCCTGTTGGGGGCATATATATT
>NC_048238.1:101537792-101647620 GCF_002007445.2 Ailuropoda melanoleuca | reverse complement strand
TGGTTAAGAGTTGGCTTGTGTATCTTGCTGCTCCCCTGTTGGGGACATAGATATTTATAATTGTCGTATCCACTTGTTGGATACATCCTTTAAGATTAATATAGTGCCCTTCTGTGTCTCTAAGTATAGTCTTTAGTATAAAATCCAATCTATCTGATATGAGAATTGCTACCCCAACTTTCTTTTGAGGTCCATTGGTATTCCATCCATTTACTTTCAGTCTGAATGTATCTTTAGGTTCAAAATGAGTCTCTCGTAGACAGCAAATGGATGGGTCATGTCTTTTTATCCAATCTGCAACCCTGTGGCGTTTTATGGGAGCATTTAAGCCATTTACATTGAGACCGAATATTGAGAGATATGATTTTAATGATGCCATGTTGCCAGTAAAGTCTTTGTTTGTATCGGTTGTGACTTTCTGTTCTGTAACACTCTTGGGGCCTTTTTACTTTTATAGAACCCCCCTTCATATCTCCTATAGGGCTGGTTTTGTGGTTACGAAATTGGTCAATGACTGACGATTCTGAAAGGTCTTTATTTCTCCATCTATTCTGAGTGACAGCCTTGCTGGATAAAGGATCCTTGGCTGCATATTTTTCTCTGAAAGAGCTTTAAAAATACCCCCCAACCCTTTCTCTCATTCCAGGTCTGTGTAGACAGGTCTGACATAATTCTGATACCTTTGCCTTGGTACGTGAGAAATTTCTTTGCCCTGGCCGCTTTCAATACTGTATCCTTGGATCTAATATTTGCGAATTGCACTATGACGGAATGTGGCGTAGGTTTGTTGTGGTTGAGCTTGGGAGGGGTTCTCTCTCCCTCTTGGACACAAATGTCTGTTTCCCTTGTTAGATTAAGGAAGTTTTCAGCTACAATTTGTTCAAATATCTCTTCTAGACCTCTGTTTTTCTCCACCCCCTTGGGGATGCCGATGATTCTGACATTGGAACATTTCATTGAGTCAGTAATCTCCTGTAACCTGCATTCTTTGGTTTTGGATTTTTTTAAGTCCTGATTGTATTTTAGCTTTTTCTTCTACTAACCCATCCTCCAATTCGCTGATACGTTCTTCTGCCTCATTCACCCTGGCAGTCAGAGCCTCTAGTTTTGACTGCATTTGGCTCATAGAATTTTTAATTTCTGCCAGATTCGCTCTCATTTCCGCCCTTAGAGATTCTATATTCTCATTAACATTTCTGTTAATACTTTTTTCAAGTCTACTCATCATCTTGACCATTGTTGCTCTGAATTCCATTTCCGATAATTTGGTTATATCCATATCCATTAGTTCTGTGGCAGAGGCCACAGACTCATTGTCTTTTCTTTGCTGGGGGGGATTTCTCCTTCTCGTCATTCTGATGAGGAGAGCTTGCAGGGTTGTCCAGAGCTCAAATTATTGACCGGGACCCAGGCCGTGCGCACTTGTTTTATAGGGATCTTAGAGATGTGGGCTTCTTGATTTTTCAGCCTGCCTTCTGGGGAGGGGCCTGCCGCACCAATACTCAGGCAACCCTGTTTGGGTAGAGTTTCCGTGTCCCCTACGAGGGGGGATGGGGATAGGCACACTGTGAGCCGGTATTTCCAGGCTTTTGTTCTCTGGCAGCTTTCCCTGGCGGTTTTCTGTGCCTCTTCTGAGAGTCAGAGCAGCAGTGGCCGAATCTCAGCCTCTGTTTCAGAACAGAGGGATCGCGGCCCGTTCTCCACTGATGTTCTGGCCACTTTACCTCTGTTTCTGTTGGTGCTGCTCAACCCTGCAGCATCCCGGGATGTGCGCCCCACACCCAGCATCCCAGCCCTCACTTCCAGGGCCGGCGCGTCTCTGTCCTTTGTGTTTCTAACACCGCCAGCCTCCCGCTGCCAGCCGCCTCTGCGCGCTCCCGGAGCTCCCAGTCTCAGTCTGGTTCCAGTGAGCACACTGGAGTTCCATGAGAAGTCTGGTGGCGCACGTTCCCCGGCTCACGGTCTCAGTCTGCTCTCTCTCGGGTGCCATCCGCAAGTCCGCCCGCTCCCCTGTGCAGGTGGCTACCACTTCCCGGTGCCCGAACGCGGCAGCTCCCTCTCCCTTCCGTTTATCTTCCAATATCTGTGCGCGGTTTCACGGCTCCCCACTTCGTACCTCAATACTCAGCACTGGAGATGTTCATTTGTAGAGATCCAGATGTATCTTCCTGCGTCTCAGGCTGATTCTGTGGATGTTCAGGCTGGTCTGGTATCTATCCAGCTCGACTCAGGGGACCGGCTGAAAAAGGGGTCCCCTACTCCTCCCAGCCCTCAACCTGTTTGCTTTTTTCCATCAAGTTTTTGTGAAAGCCTCTTCTCTTGATTTATCCATGGCCTCCTCTTGTTGGCAGAGTTGGAAAAGAGAATCTTTATTTGCTTTTTTTGTTTGTTTTAAGTTTTTGTTTGAATTCCACTTTGTTTACATACAGTGTAATATTAGTTTCAGGTGTATAACATAGTGATTCAACACATCCACACATCACTGGTGCTCATCATGACACGTGCCCTCCTTATTCTCCATCACCCATTTAACCCATCCTCCACCCACCTCCCCTCTAGCAGCCCTCAGTTTGTTCTCTATAGTTAAGATTCTTGTTTTATGGTTTGCCTCTCTCCCCACCCCCCATGTTCATCTGTTTTGTTTCTTAAATTCCACATATGAGTGAAATCATATGGTATTTGTCTTTCTCTGACTGACTTATTTTGCTTAGCATAATACTATCTAGCTCCATCCACATCACTGTCATTGCAAATGTCAAGATTTCCTCCTTTTTATGGCTAAGTAGTATTCCATTGTATGTATATACCACATCTTCTTTATCCATTCATCTCATGATGGACATTTGGGCTCTTAACATAATTTGGCTATTGTTGATAGTGCCGCTATAAACATCAGGGTGCATGTGTCCCTTTTTTGTAGCCTTTGGGCAAATACCTCGTAGTGCAATTGCTGGATTATAGGGTAGTTGAACAAAGATATGAAGCTGCTCTTTGAGAATTCATTTCAAGTCAGTCTTTACACAAGTAAACCAATTTCATTACCACAAAATGATAACTTAGCCAGAGGCAGAATTAAAATTAGGTAACCAAGTTTGATCACCAACTTCAAATATTTTACAATGTAAATTTCTCTTTTTCTTTTCTGGGATTCCAAAAAAAAAAAAAACACATATCAAAAGACTTGATATTGTCCCTAACTCATATGTCTCTGTTCATTTTTTCGGCTTTTTCTCTTCTCTGTTCTTTAGTTTGTAGTTTCTATTGCTATGCCTTCTATTTTACTGATCTTTATTTCTGCCGTTTCTAATTCATTATTAATGCCATCCAGTGTATTGTTAAATTTCATATATTGTTTTTCATATCTGGAATTTCCATTTGGTTCTTATTTATAGTTTTAATATGTCTCTACAACTCTCAAAATCATAGGACTACCTATATAATCTAACATTTCAGTTGAACCATTAGTTACAAATTGTTTTGTACTCTGGGTTTTGTATTCATTTTTGAGTTTGAATCTTAGTAATCATTTTACCAAGAGAGCCTAGTTAGATCTCTGTGGTTAGTTCATATCCTTCCTAGCACTTGTAAAATAAAAGGAAAACTTCATACCACTCATCAGTGCTGTAAATAATATACATTTGGGTGCAATTTAATTAACATCTATCTTGTTAAGTACATTGTATGAACGTCTCTTTTTATCATCAGTCATATATTTTCAGCACTTGGGGCATTGTAGTACCTGGCATATTGTTTGCATTCAAATATTTCAACAATGCTTCCAGGAAACTGAAAGACTTAGATTGAATACTCAAATATTGTCTATTTAAAGCCTTCAGATAAAAAAAAAAAAAGCCCCAGAGCTAATGGTGTATAACCTCACATATAATAATCAGAACCATCATGGATCATTTTTGTAACTTGTCAGAGCTTGAAAGTTATAATTTGTAAAAGTATTGTAAGGCGTATCTCTAACTTATTTATTGATTTTGTTGTTTGTGAAATATATTCCTCTCAATTAAAAAAACAAACAGCCATAACATACTGTATAATGTATTAATAATCATACTTTCAATTGATATTTGAAGAATACACAGAATCTAATTTTCTCTCATTTTAAACTGGGAAAAATATAACTCCCTTCTCAGGAAATCAATAAAAGTATTATACCAACTAATTAGTTTGTGTTTTAGTTGACCAGGCCAAAGTTTAGACTTTAGGAATTGCAAGTAAAGCCATTTTTATAATGATGCCCATGTCATTACCACCACCTTACCAGCACTGCCACTTACTGAATATCTGTTCATGATCAAGTCAGTAATATATCTATATATACTATCTTGAATCATTAAAACATTCCTACCTGATTGGTATGATTATCTCCTTTTTTCTAGTAATGGAGAATGAGACTTCGAGTAGCTAGTCACTTGCCCAAGATCACACAGCTGGTAAGTGTCCAAGTTGGTGTTTAAATCCATGACCACGGCTTACAAGTATTGGCTTTTATTTTATTCCATTAACATGTTCATAACATAAAATGTACCATTGTAACCATTTATAGTGATACCATTTATAGTGATACCTAGTACATTTAGAATGTTGTACAACCATCACTACTATTTAGTTTCAGAACATTTTCATCACCTCAAAATAAAACCCTATGCTCATTTAGCAGTCACTTCTCATTCCCTCTCAATTGATTTTTGAGTATTGATTATGGACTCTGCAATTCTGCTACAATTGTTCATTTGCTCTAATTTTTTTGTGAATGAATTTTAAAGGAGTGTCTGCATATGATCATGTCACCTGTGAACAGAGCTAGTTTGACTGCTTCCTTTCCAGTTTGAATGACTTTCTGTTTCTTGCCTAACTTCTCTGGCTAGAATTATCTATTCAGTATTGCGTAGCAGTGGTGAAAGTTGGCATCCTTGTATTATACTGACCTTAGAGGGAACACTTTCAATCTTTCACTCTTGAGTCTGACAGTATATGTGAGTTCTCCATGGTGCCTTTATCATGGTGAGAAAATTCCCTTTTATTCCTACTTTGCTGAGTATTTGTGTTATGAATGAATGCTCAATTTGGTCAAATGCTTTCTTTTCATCAGTTGAGATGACCATGCAATTTTTCATTTATTCAATTGACATGGCTTATTAAATTGAGTGATTTTTATATTTTGAAATATTAAATACCTCACTTTCATTCTCACAATATGCCCTGGTTTGACATGTTGTATAACCCTTTTGATATGCTGCTGGATTTGGTTTACTAGTATTTTATTGAGGAAATTTGTGTCTATATTCACAAGGGATATTGGCCTCTAGTAGTTTTTGTTTGTTTGTTTTTACTATGATGTGTTTGCCTGGCTTTAGTGTGAGGGTAATGATGGCTTCCCAGAATGTGGGAGACTGAACCTAAGAGCGGGAACCCATGAAAGGCCTGAGACCTAAAACACAAGGTCTAAGACCTGAAATAAAAACCTTAGCTTGAAGATCTAAGATCCAAGGATGGAAGGCCCCAGACACGCATAAAGACTTGGGACTCCAGCCACTCTAGATGAACAGAAGGCCCAAGAGAGAAAGATATCTCAAGGCTAAATTAGGTGGGAAGCTGGAAGCCCATGACCCAAAATCCAGGAAGGATAGAAGCCCTAAAACCAAAGGAAATCCCAAGTTGAGAATGCTAAATCCTAGCTTTTTTTTCTATTGCTATCCTCCCTACTCTTGGACATTTTCATTTCTCCCCTTCCTGTTCTTATGTGTCCATTGAAGCCCACTTCTTTTGAGATGCTTTTATGGATGTTGCTGTTACCTTAAGGAAACATATCTTTAGGTTGTCAGTATTATGCCTGGGCCAGTCTTAAGCCAATTTTGATCAGTTTTGAGCCATTTATTGAGTGTTTGTTTTTTAATTTCCATTTCTCTTCACCTCCACTCCACTTGAGAGAGACAATTAGGTAACACTATATTTCAGACTTCCCTTTTCCTTAGAAGCTCCAGGCTTATGAGAAAAGGAAAGCATCAGGCTGATGGGGGTGGGGGGAGTTATAGACTGTCTGGAGAAAATGTGAAGAGATGTTCCAGGCCAATGACAAGAATTAGACAAGAAATACCCAGATGTGCCAGCCTGTTGAGAAGCACCAGCCAGCAACACCTTACTTCTTTGAGCTTGATTTCTGGCATCCTCAGACTACCATTACTGATAAGAATAAGAGAACAATGCTATCATCATCTGATTTTTATGGAATAGTGAAATTGTGAACACATCCATTTTTAAAGGAAATGGCTTTGTCTCTACCCTTCTACCCAAAAGGGAATCTATGTATAATGCTCTGATAAATGGGAAGATACGCTTTGACTTGGGAACTGATGTGGAATGCAGAATCTTTGAGCTGTGAGTGTTTTGAAGATTGAAAAATCTTGCTCAGCATGGGTGACCACCACAAGCAATCTAAAGCCATCTGCATGTCATAATTGAGACAAACTGGGGAATGTGTTGTCTAATGTCGAATAAAATGTACTGTTTTGAAAGAAAAAAGAATGAGGTAGGAAGTATTCACTTCAACCTTTTGGAAGAGTTTGAGAAATATTGGTGTTAATACTTGAAAATTTTGTAGAATACTCATTAGTAAAGTCATCTAGTCCTGGCCTTTTTTTGTGTGTGCTCTTTGGTTGCTGATTTAATCTGTATATATTATACATCTATTCAAATTTTCTTTTTCTTCTTGAGTCCATTTGGGTAAGTTGTGTGTTTTTAGGATTTTGAGTCTTCCCTCTTTTTCTCTTAGTCTTGATAATGATTTGTCAATTTTGTTAATCTTTTCCATGAACAAGCTTTTTGTGTAATTGATTTTTCTCTATGTGTTTCTCTTCTCTATCCCATTAATCTCTGCTCTGATCTTTATTTTCTTCCTTCTGCAATTTTTGGGTTTAGTTTGCTCTTCTTTTTTAGTCTCTTCAGGAGTAGAGTTAGGTTGAATATATGCATTTATAGCTAAAAGTTTCCCTTTGAGCACCGCTTTCTTTGCATCCCATAAATGTTGGTATATTGGGTTTTCATTTTCATTTGTCTCAAAATATTTTCTAATTTCTCTTGTGATCTCTCCCTTGACCTATTGGTTATTTAAAAATGTGTTGTCTAATTTCTACATATTTCTGAATTTTTCAGTTTTTCATCTGCTATTGAGAGGATAGTTTGCATGATTTCAATCTTTTAAAATTTATTTGGACTTTATAACCTAAAATAGTCTATCCTGGAGAGTGTTCTGTTTGCACTTAAGAAAAGTGTGAATTCCATTCTTGTTGGGTGGAATGTTCTGCATATTTTTCTTAGGTATAACTGGTTTATTGTGTTGTTCAAGTCCTTTGTTCCCTGATTGATCTTCTGTTAGTTGTTCTATCCACTATTGAAAATAGAGTATTGAAGTCTCCACATATTATTGTACAACTTTCTGTTTATCCCTTCAATTCTGTTATTCTTGCCTCATATATTATGGGGCTTTGTTGTCACACATGTATATATTTATAATTGCTATGTCTTCTTGATGGATTGACCCTTTTATCTACATGTAATGTCCTTCTTTGTCTCTTGTAACAGTTCTGACTTAAATTGCATTTTGTCTGATATTAATATAGCCATCCCATCTTTCTTTTTTTTTACTATATGCATGCAAAATAATTTATACTTATTTTACTATCATCCTATTTGTGTCTTTCAGTCTAAATTGAATATCATGTAGTCAGCATGTAGGTAGATCTTTTTGCATTCATTCTGCCAATCTCTATTCTTTAACTGGAAAATGCATCATGTCTACATTTGAAGTAATTACTAGTAAGGAAAGGCATACTTCTACCACTTTGCTTTTTGTTTTCTATACATCTTATATATTTTTGTTCCTCTGTTCCTCCATTGTAGCCTTTCTTTGGTGTTTAATTGATTTTCATAATGTACTGTTCCTGTTATCTTCCCAAGTATATTAAAAGATGCTCAATATCACTAATTATCAAGGAAATGCAGATCATCACTTCACACCTATTAGGATGACTATTATCAAAAAGTCAAAAGATAAGTGTTGGCAAGGATGTGGAGAAAAGAGAACCCTTGTGCATTGCTAGTGGGAATGTAAATTGGTACAGCCATTATAGAAAACAATATGGAGGTTCCTCAAAAAATTTAAGATAAAACTGCCATTTGATCCAGCAACCCTCTTCTCGGTATAGATCCAAAGGAAATAAAATCACTCTCTCAAAGAGGTATCTGTACTCCTGTGTTTATTGAAGCATTATTCCCAGTAGCCAAGACATGGAAACAACTTAAATTTCTGTAGACAGATGAATGAATAAAGAAAATGTGGTATAGATATAAATGGGATATTATTTAGTCATAAAAAAATAAATCCTGCCATTTGCGACAACACAGATGAATCTGGAGAACATTATGCTAAGTGAAATAAGCCAGACACAGAAAGACAAATATTGTGTGATCTCACTTCTCTGTGGAATGTAAATCAATAAAATAAAATAAAATAAAATAAAATAAAATAAAATAAAACAAAACAAAACAAAATAAAATAAAGCTGAATTCATAGTAACAGAAAGTAGAATGGTAGTTACCAGAAGCTGGGAGGTGGTGGAAAAGGGAAGATTAGAAAAAAAGTAGGATAGTGGTTTCTGGGGACCAGGGGAAGAAAGTCATAGGTAGTTATTGTTTTAGAGGTTCAGGGTTTCAGTTCTGCAAAATGAAAAGAGTTCTGGAGATGGATGGTAGTGATGGTTGCACGACAATATGGTTGCACTTAATATCAGTGAACTGTATACTTAAAAATGGTTAAGATAGATAGTAAATTTTATATCACATGTATTGTACCACAATAAAAGATCTTAAAAAGAAATTTTTTCCATTTCATCCAGTTTGTCAAATTTATTGCCCTAGAATTATTCCTGGTATTTCCAACTATCTCTTTTATTTTGTAGAATTTGTAGCGATGGCCACTCTTTTATTCTTGATACTGGTAATTTGTGTTTTCTTTCTTTATCTTTTTCAGTCCAGCAAGAAAAAGGCTTATTGATTTTATTGATATTTTCAAAAAACCAGATTTTGGTGTCATCAATTTTTCTTGTTATTTTTTCAATTTTTAATTGATTTTGCTTTTTTCCTATGATTTCCTTCTATCATTTTACTTTGGCTTTAATTTCCTCTTTTTAATTAAAAAAATTAGGTGGGAACTCAAATCCCTGATATTAGATCTTCCTTATTTTCCAATATGATTATTGGAAGCTATAATTTTCCCTCTAAGCACTACTTTAACACTACCTCGCAAATGTTATTATAATGTATTTTTATTATTACTCCTTCAAAATAGTGTCTAAATTCTCTTGGGATATTTTCTTTGTCTCTTGTATTATTTAGGACTACACTGTTTATTTTCCAAGTATTTGGTGTTCTTCTAGTCATGATATTATTATTGATTTCTAATATAATTTCTTTGTGCTAAAAGAACAGATTCTATATTAGTTCAGTCTTTTTAAAGTTATTTAGACTATTTTATTTTATTTTAAAGATTTTTTTAATTTGTTTGACAGAGAGAGAGACAGCCAGAGAGAGAGGGAACACAAGCAGGGGGAGTGGGAGAGGAAGAAGCAGGCTCCCAGTGGAGGAGCCTGATGCAGGGCTCGATCCCAGAACGCCGGGATCATGCCCTGAGCCAAAGGCAGACACTTAATGACTGAGCCACCCAGGAGCCCCTATTTAGACTTTTTTAAAAGAATAGATTGTGGTTAACATAGCATGTGCCCTTGAAAAGAATGTGTTATCCTGTCATTGCTGGGCACAGTGCTCTGTAAATATAAATGAAGTCAATGTCGTTGATAGTGTTGTAAAGAACTTTTATGTCATTAGTTTTTTGCTGTTCGTTTAGTTGTTCTATGAAATTCCAGGAGATGAGTGTGTTGAAAAATCCAACTATGAATGCAGAATTGTCTATTTTCTACTAATTTCTGTCCATTTTTCCTCCACAGTTTTGAAACTTTGTTAATAGATGCACAGTCATCTATTATAGTTATATCTTCCTGGTAAATTGACATATTATTATGAAATACTTCTTTAGTTCTAGTACTACTTTTTATCTTGAAATCTATCTTATCTGATATTAATGTAGCCACTCCCTGTTTCTAATCCTTATTCTTTGCATAGTGTATCTTTTCCCATCCATTTACTTTCTTTTTTCCATACATTTATTTTCATTCTATATTTGTCCTTATATGTAAAATGTGTCTCTTTTAGAAAGTATATAAATGTGCCTTTTGAGATTTTATTTTTATTTATTTATTTATTTGACAGAGAGAGAGAGACAGCCAGTGAGAGAGGGAACACAAGCAAGGGGAGTGGGAGAGGAAGAAGCAGGCTTCCCAGTGGAGCAGGGAGCCTGACGTGGGGCTCAATCCCAGGACCCTGGGATCACACCCTGAGCCCAACGCAGACGCTTAACAACTGAGCCACCCAGGCACCCCATAAATGTGCCTTTTAAAAAAAATCTGTTCTTCCAGTTTTCCTTTTAATTGGGGTGTTTAGTCTATGAATATTTAACGTAACTGTTGATATCGGTGAATGTTGTAGGCTAAATTGTGTCCCCTCAAAATTCATATATTGAATTCCTAACACCCAGTACCTCAGAATGTGACTGTATTTGGAGATAGGGTCTTCCTAGAGATAACTAAATTAAAAAGAGATCCTTAGGGTGGGTTCTAATCTGATATGACTGGTATCCTTATAAGAAGGGAAAATTAGGGGGAGCCTGGGTGGCTCAGTTGGTTGAGCATCCAACTGTTGGTTTCAGCTCAGGTTGTGATCTCATGGGTGGTGAGATCAATCCCTGCGTGGGGCTCTGCACTCAGCAGGGAGTCTGCTTGAAGATTTTCTCCCTCTACTCCTCCCCCTGCTTGCACTCTCTCTCTCTCTCTCTCTCAAATAAATATATCTTTTTAAAAAAAAAAAGAAGGGGAAATTAGGACACAGACATGTACAGAGGGAAGACCACATGAAGACACAGGATGGACATGCCATTTGCAAGCAGAGAGAAACCTTAGAAGAAACAACCCTGCTGACATCTTGATCTCAGACTTCGAGTCTCTAGAACAGTGAGAAAATACATTTCTGTTGTTTTAGCTACTGAATCTGTGCTACTTTGTTCTGGCAGTGCTAGCAAACTAATATAGTGAGTTTGAATCTACCTGTTTACTCTTTATTTCCATGTTCTTTGCTTTCTTGTTCTTCAGTCGCTCCTTTCCTGCCTTCTAATCAGATTAACTATATTTTCAGGATTGTGTTTTACTATTCTTTTTGGGTTGTTAGCTAGACTTCTTTGCATATTTTTAGTTTATTCTAGAAATTTCAGTATACATCCTTCACTTCTCACAGTTCATTTTCAGTTAATATTATACCACTTTACGTAAAATATAAAAACATTCCAACAGGCTAGGGCCACATACACCACTCCTTCCTTTATTTTAGAGTTATTATATGTGTTAAATCTACTTACATTAAACACCACAGGGTAATACTGTATATTTTCCTTTCAATAGTCATACATATCATAAAGAATTAAGAGGGAGAGAAAAGCCAAAATGATAGTCTTTTGCATGTACTTTGACATTTACCATTAATGATGTTCTTTATTCTTGTTTTGAAATTGTTACTTTCCATCTGGTATAATTTCCCTTCAGCCTGGCTAATTTTTACTGGTATTTCTTTTAGTAGATCTGCTGGTGATGAATTCTTTTTGTTTTCTTTTCTTGGAAAATCCCTTTATTTTGCTTTCATTCTTGAAGGATATTTTTGCTGAATATGGAATTTTATACAGACATTTTCTTCCTTTCAGTATTTTAAAGATGTTCCATCTGTTCTCGCTTCCATTGTTTCTGATCAGAAGTCAGTTTTTAATCAGATCATTGTTCCCTTGTATGCAATTAATCATTTTTCTTTTGCTATTTTAAGCTTTGTTGTTTGTAATTAGTTTTTAACAGTAAGACTATTATGTGTTTTCTCATGGGCTTCTTCATGTTTATTCTGCTTTGTTTTCTTGAAGCATCCTGTATATGTAAAATTTTGCTTGTCATCCTTTATTTCCTTTTTCTTAAAGATTTATTTATTTATTTGAGAGAGAGAGAGAGAGAGCGAGCACATTGGGGGCACAGAGAGAGAGGGAGAGAGAGTCAAACAGACTCCGTGCTCAGCGTGGAGCCCCACATGGGACTCAGTCTCACAACCCTTAGATCATGACCTGAGCCAAAACCAAGAGTCAGATGCTTAAGTGACTGTGCCACCCAGGTGCCCCAGCCTTTATTTCTTCAAGTAATTTTTTCTGTCTCATTCTCTCTCCTTTGTTCTGGAGTGTCGATTACACATACGCTGGAAAGTTCAGTATTATCCATTAGTTAACTGAGGTTCTATTTATTTTTAAAACTTTCCTCTCTCTTTATCCACATTGAATAATTTTTTTCCTTCTTTTGATGGTTAAGATCACATGTATTGGGGGGCGCCTGGGTGGCACAGTTGTTAAGCGTCTGCCTTCGGCTCAGGACGTGATCCCGGAGTTATGGGATCGAGCCCCACATCAGGCTCCTCTGCTATGAGCCTGCTTCTTCCTCTCCCACTCCCCCTGCTTGTGTTCCCTCTCTCGCTGGCTGTCTCTGTCAACTAAATAAATGAAATCTTTAAAAAAAAAATCACATGTATTCTGACACCTGGGTGGCTCAGTCACTTAAGCGTCTGCCTTTGGCTCAGGTCATGATCTTGGGGTCCTGGGATCGAGTCTCACATCAGGCTCCCTGCTCAGCGGGGAGCCTGCTTCTCCCTCTGCCTGCTGCTCTCCCTGCTTGTGGTCTCTCTTTTAAAAAAATCACATGTATTTTCTTTTGCATATATTTGGAATTTTTAATTATGACATATTACACATAAAATCCATCATAAAAAATGAACAAAGAAGAGAAATTTTTTACTAAGTATTCTAAGCATTCTATTATTACACAAGAGCAGTCCTTAATAATATATTTTTCTTTTTTAAAGTTTTTTTTAATTGAAGTATAAATATAACATGGAATATTATATTAGTTTCAGGTGTACAATATAATGATTCAACAATTCTGTGCATTTACTCAGTTCTCATCATGATAAGGGGACTCTTGATCCCCTTCACCTACTTCACCTTTCTCCCCACCCACCTCCCCCTGGCAACCACCAGTTTCTTCTCTGTATTTAGGACTCTGGTTTTTTTGTATGTCTCTTTTTAAATTTGTTTGTTCACTTGTTTCTTCAATTTCACATAGGAGTGAAATCATATGGTCTTTGTCTTTCTCTGACTGACTTATTTCACTAAGCATAATACACTCTAGGTCCATCCATGTTGCAAATGACAAGATCTCATTCTCTTTCATGGCTGAATAATATTCCATCATATATATACCACATCTTTTTTTTTTTTCATTCATCTATGGTGGGCACTAAGGTTGCTTCCATACTTTGGCTATTGTAAATAATGCAGCAATAAACATAGGGGTGCATATATCTTTTTGAATTAGTGTTTTTGTATTCTTTGGGTATATACCCAGTAGTGGAATTACTAGATCATATGGTAATTCTATTTTTAATTTTTTTGAGGAACCCCATACTGTTTTCCACCATGGCCACACTGAATAATTCCTGTTAATTTATTTTATGGTTCACATATACCTTTCTGTCATCCCCATTTACCTGTCAGATCCATCAAGTGAAGTTTTTAAATTTCAGATTCTCTGGCCAGAAAGACTATGATTTTTCTATTAGTGCCTCCACCACTTTATGCATCACACATGTAGCTGCACTTAATCTCAGGATAAAATCCACAAAAGGAGGAACTTCATACAGCTACTCACCTCTTTTCTGAGAATATACTTCTTACCAGAATCTGTCTGCTTCTGTTGACACTCTTGTACCTTCATGCAGTTGCTTTCTATATTGAGTCAACATTTTATAATTATTTTCTGCAGGGGACTTTGGGAGTGTCTGAGTCTGTCAACAGAGAAGTCAGAAATCCTCCAGGTGGTTTTTATTTGACTAAAGTGTGGGGTTTGAGTGAGTAATGGTGATAAACTGGGAATATGCAGTTGAAGTTTTATTGTGAAAATTCCTTGAATATCAGCTTGAGGAGTTTGTGCTTAATTTCGAAGTTCACAAGGAGTAATCAGAGCATGGGAAGCTGGAGGTATGTTCTTTAAAAATACCTATCTTAAGGGGCGCCTCGGTGGCTCAGTCAGTTAAGTGTCTGACTCTTCATTTCGGCTCAGGTCATGATCTCAGGGTTATGACATCGAGCCCCACGTTGGGCTCTGCACTGAGCATGGAGCCTGTTTAGGATTCTCTCTCTCCCTCTCCCTCTGCCCCTCCCCTCACTCTCTCTCTCTGTCAAAAAAAGAATACCTATTTTAGTAAGCTTGGGCTGATAAAATACAATTGAATGGGTGACTTATAAACAACAGAAATGTATTTCCCACAGTTCTGGAGGCTGGAAGCTCAAGATCAGGTGGCCAGTATGGTCAGGTTCTATAGAGAGCTGCTTACTTCTCCTTGTATCCTTACATGGGGATATCAGAGTGAGCTACTTTCTAGCCTCTTCTTACAAAGCCACTAATCCCATTCAGTTCCACCCCCATGACATAATCCCCTTGCAAAATCCCCCCGAAATACCATCACATTGTAAGGGTTTCAACTTATGAATTTGATGGGGGGTGGGCACAAACATTCAGTCCATAGCAATACCTGTATGTTGAACTTAATTAAAATAGTACACAAAAAAAACATTTGTGAGAATAGATATGTTTAGAAAAAGTTTCTGTACGGATATGTCTTTTCCCAAAGTCTGTGAAGAGATTTCAAAGAGAAACACAGAGGAATTACAAAACACACTTTCCTTCCTCCTAGGGTAAGCAACTCTGAGGCGGGAACAACAGGTGGCCAGCACATTGAAATTCAGTAACTGACTTTAAATTTCACAGATCATAATTCTGAACTGACAGGAAGCAACAGGGCTCAAACTAAGGCCCTTTAGTGGAGATGGACCAGTAATTATGTGGGGTGCTACATGTTCGACTTTTGTTTGCTAAATAATAGGATACTCTAGGGTGCTATCATAATTACATCATAGTCACTCATTCAATGCACTCTGCTAGCTACCAACCTTGAACATTTTGAGTTGTTTCTAGCCAGGTAAATGAAAATGATGGAAGAAAATAATTACTCTAAATTGTCCGAAACCCTTAGGAAAAATTAGTTTATTAACCTGATGCCTGAGTCATCACAGGTACTGTTTTTGAAAAATGTCCTGCAGTTTGGTTTTATAAAAGAGCTTTCTTTTTGTTGCTTATTAATTATCAGCAGGGTAACCAATGTTGGGTAGCAAAAAGACACTGAGGAAAGGGGTTTGGGAGAAAGAGTCATTTTATGATTAGCCTTTTATTCTTCCTAATCATCTCTTCCATTAGTAAAACTCCCAAGGATAGCAATGGCACACAAGCATTTGAAGTGGCAGTGAAAGCCTAAATCAGCTAAAATAGTAGTTTCTCTGCTGCATTTAAGACTCAACAGAGGCAGCAGTGCATTGAGGTGAATGTGAACAAGAAAAAAATAATAGGATACAATTGAAAAATAGATTTCTTTGTGGTTACCACCCTGGAATGGGAACAATTACTCCCTTGCAAAGAGATTTTTACTTTATCACTTCTGCTCACCTTAGGGGCCAATGAAGGTAGGTTAACATGGTCTACAGGGCCTTAGGAAAGCATTTACAGTCATGAGATTGCATTTACTTTTATACAGATAAGACCTTAATTTACCCTGCATTCTGTTATCCTTCACTATAGCTGGGAAAATCTAAAATATCTCTCTTGCCCTTGTCCTCCTCTTGAACACTATGACAGTCTTCTATTGGATTTGTACCCCTGTCTGCCTCTTAAAAATAGCTTTACAATTGATTGCAAAAGTGGTACATTATATATTTTGTAGGAGACAAATCTTAGTTTGAATGCTGATGCAATATTTTAAATGTTCTCTAATTGTTTTTCTAACAATGAATTAAGAAATATCACACATAAAACACAGTACTGATGTTGTGAACCCTACATGTGAAGTGTGAATGATGGTGCTGATAACAAGAGTACTATGATAAATTGAGTGGCCAAACATATACTTCATTGTGCAAGCTGGGACATTTTGGGGAGTGAACTGGGATTATTGATAATTATATGAAGAAATAATAATAAATTAGGACTAATCACAAGTTGCAGTCAAAACTATTTATAAACCAAAATAAATGATTGATAGGAAGCCAATTAAAACTATTGTATGTATATATTAGTTCCAGAATAATGGAATAGAGCCCAGGGAAAGAATTCCCAGTTGTGAGACAATGAACAATTTTAAAATGTTTTTATTTGTTACTTGTATGCATATTAATTGTATAAACTTTTAAAATATAGAGAAGAGAAAAATAATTTACCACCATGGATTTTTTTTTGTATTTTTGTGTATTTTTCCAGATATTTTTCTTGTGAATATATATAATGTTATATAAATAATACAAGTAGTATCATATTTTAATATAATTATCTTTTTATTTTTTATTATTTCATCAACATTTTCCCATTCCCCCTTCCATTAAATGTTTTCCCACATGATTTTTATTGAATTGATACTAATTTATTAAATTAATATTTATTAGAGTTTACATAATACATTATATGTATGAACTGTATTTTATTTTATTTTTTTTAATATTTTTTTTATTATATTATGTTAGTCACCATACAGTACATCCCTGGTTTTGGATGTAAAGTTCAATGGTTCATTAGTTGCATATAACACCCAGTGCACCATGCAATACGTGCCCTCCTTACTACCCATCACCAGTCTATCCCATTCCCCCACCCCCTCCCCTCTGAGGCCCCCAGTTTGTTTCTCATAGTCCATAGTCTCTCATGCTTCATTCCCCCTTCTGATTACCCCCCCTTTCTTTATCCCTTTCTTCTCCTACCAATCTTCCTACTTCTTATGTTCCATAGATGAGAGAAACCATATGATAATTGTCTTTCTCTGCTTGACTTATTTCACTTAGCATTATCTCCTCCAGTGCCGTCCATGTTGCAGCAAATGTTGAGAATTCGTTCTTTTTGACAGCTGAATAATATTCCATTGTATATATGGACCACAACTTCTTAATCCATTCATCTGTTGAAGGGCATCTCGGCTCCTTCCATGATTTAGCTATTGTGGAAAATGCTGCTATGAACATTGGGGTGCATATGGCCCTTCTCTTCACTATGTCTGTATCTTTGGGGTAAATACCCAGTAGTGCAATGGCTGGATCATAGGGTAGCTCAATTTTTAACTTTTTAAGGGACCTCCACACTGTTTTCCAGAGTGGCTGTACCAACTTGAACTGTTTTTTATTTAATGAGACATTATTGTTAGACATTTAGATTATCTTACTGCTTAGCTATTATGAATAAGGCTCACATAAATATCTCTATATGTAAATCTTTGGTTTTCTTTCTGACAGTTTTCTAAGAACACACCCTAGAATTGGAAATCCTAGATCTGATGATATGTGTATTTGTAAGACTTTTAATATACTTTGTCAAATTGAACTCCAGAAAGAGTATATAATTTTTTTTGTACAGTGCCTAAGACAGCCATCTTACCCAACACTTATCAGCATTTAAATATTTTCCTTTAGAAAATCTTCATGAATGTGAAAGGCAAAAATATATGTTCTATTTACTGGTGTTGACATGTCTCTTCAATTGTGCTAGTATCACACTGTTTAAATATTGTCTATTGAAATAAATTTTAATATCTAGTTGAATTCCTCAACTGTTGTTACTTTGCTTTGAAAATTATATGTAAATCTTGGCCATTTGTTATGCCAAATTAACTTCAAAACGTCCATTTCCCTAAACTTACAAATTAATTTGAAAAGGATTAGATAGATTTACAATATCAAGTCTTGCCATTCGGGAGCATGGTCTAATTTTTCAAGATGTCTCTTATTTTCCTTAGAAAGGTTCTGTAGTTTACTTCATATATATCCTGCAGTCTTTTTCATTTTTAGGTACTTTACAGTTTTATTAGGATTGTGAATCAAATATATTTTTTGTTAATTTTCAAACTCATTTGTGCTGACATATATATGAGAGAGAAGGAGGAGCCATGTTTCCTTGTCATCTATAAAAGTTGCCAAATTGTTTCCTAAAAATTTCTTAGGATCCTGTACTAGATAATTTTCAGTACCATGAAAATTATAAAGGCATGTTATTTTGAGTCTTTATTATTAAATTTCCTTTTTGTTGCTCTTCAATGGTTTTTCATGGGCCTCAGTATTTTCCTTTATCTATCTTCAAGTAAGAAGTGATCCCTCCAGGATTAGTGTTTACCAAACACAGGCCAGACTGCTACTCCCTTTTTGCTATCAAGCAATTTAAGCTGTCTTATGGGGAAGGGTGAGGGGGAAGCACGGATACACCCCTAATTGGGTTTCTTCATCCAGATGCACTGACCTTATAGTTATTATGAATTACATTGAATTTTTAAGAATTGTTTATTTTTAATTTTCCTTCTTTCTATGCCTTCCTTAGTATTTTAGCAAGAATTTGGCAGAGACACTTTAAGGAGATTTATAATCAGATAACGTTTTGAACAAAAAGTGAGAAATGGGCTGCTGTTAAATGTTTCTCCTCAAATTTTCCCATATGTTATACCCTCAAATAAATGGAACCTTATCCTCTCCTCCAAAGAGCTCTGAGGGCGAAAAAATGGATACATTAAAATTTATGCGTTAGATAAATTTTTGAGAAGAATTAAAAATACATAAAAGAAATATTAAATGAGGTCATCTCATTCTGATTTACTTCCTATAAGCATGTGAAATTTACTCATGTGGGTTTTTTATTTGAAACTACTATAAATGTCCAATTTGCTCTAGTGAACAGGTTTCACTGAGATCTATATTGAAAATTCCACTTAAAAGACAAATAAGCTAATTAAGACTCTGGTTTATAGGTGACAGAAACTCAAATTAACTTAGGCTAAAAAAAATAATGTATTGGAAGAAAATCTGGTGGGTTTTTCTTGTCTTTTTATTATTTTTTTTAACACAATGCTAATGGAAGGGTATATGTATTAAAACATAGTAGGGACAAGGCTTCAGAACAAGTGGAAGCAGAAGTTTCTGTTTTTCATTTGTTTTTCTTTCCACATATCTGGTTATTCTCAAGTATTGCATCTTATAGTGCCCATTATCAAAAAAGGACTACCTCGCAATTCAGGTTGGAAATATTCTAGGGAGGGACTGTGGTCTGATCTGGGTCAGTTACTAAACCCTAGAACACTCAACTAAGGTTATGTGGTGAGCAAGGTGATTGATGCATCACCAGTATTGAGCACGTGGCCATGTGTATTTGGGGAATCATTCTAAGTCCAGAAGCTACACCAAGAAGTGAGTTCAACAGCAGTACTGCAGCATGCCATGGAGGCGAAGGCATCCCCACGCTTTTGGTAATTAGACAAATATTACAGCTCGGAGCCTAATAGGAATATCTTTCCTAGGCTGTTGTGTGCATTTATGAAATTATTAGACAAAGATCCTAGATTGGTAGATTGTGTTTTGAGTCTTTCAGTCGCTTCTCAAGGTGTTAGGCAGAGCTGATCACTAGAAAGTCAAATATTTATTTCTCTTTTAAAATTTATACAACTATGGAGCTTCATATGTAATTTTCTCAAGTATGTATTACAGAATGCTTTTTTTAGAATTTTTAAGAGATTGTTATTATCCTATTTAATTTTAAAAGTTATTTTCTTAACATATGTAGACCATTATAATCCAATCACCCTCAAGTATTAGAAATATTGGGGAGTTATTTTCCTTTTCCTGTCTTTGTTTTTTTTTTAGATATTTTACAAATCAGAACCATGACCTGTGATTTTAAACAATATCCTCAGTCAGGCAGATTTTCAAAAGGAGAAATAATCCTGAAATATATGGAACCAATGGAAAATTCAGCATCATATTCTCTAAAAAAATCATACATTCCATTTGTAAATTCACTGGGTGGCTTGCAGTGACATTCTGTTTCTTGCACACCATTGTACCAATAACAAAACACCAAATGACGACACAGCTGTCTCAGCTGGCAGGTACAATCTGTAACTTTTGATTATTTCAATTCAATTCTGCCCATTTTTCTTACTGGATAGGTGGAGGATCTACTAGACAGATATACAAATTTGAGTTATGTCTGCTTATGTCGAAGAATACATTTAAGGAAACTTCAGATTTCAGAGGATTTGGTAGGAAAAAACAGTATGTAAGACCAAAAATATAGATATGGCTACATGTGGTGGATTGAAAATAGCACTGGGCATTAGTCCCAGCTCTACTCCTGAGGTGTGACCTTGGGTAAGTTGCTTCCACTCTCTGAGCCTTAGTTTTCTCACCTATAACATAAGGTTGGGAACAGATGATCTCTTATAACAGCTGATGTTTTGGTGAAATGCTTTATTTTAGTGTGCAAAGACATAGGTAGTTTAGAAACAATTGGATATTAAGCCTGGCTAATTGTGCAGTTACATATGAGAGAAGCTTCAGGAAACTGAGTGACTTTTTCATTTTCATTTTTTCATATTCTGAGGGAAGATTTGGCTCATAACCCACAAAGACATTATGAAAATGACCCTATTCATTTTATCTATGCCATGCACTTTTAAATAATGATTACTTTCTACTGTTTCATTATGTAGCCAGGAGAAGTACTTTCAATTGCATGTTAACTCTTTCTTCTCATCCAGTAATTTTCTCTGTAACATTGCTGAACTATATTATGTGTAGTTATGGAATAATAAAATTTTCACATATTACTTTTCTCACATAACTGTTTTAAATATGCTTCTTTCAGTGGAAACTCTTCCACAAAGATTTTTTTAATGAGCCAAATGCAATCCTTATTTTTAAATCTTCAATAGCCATTTTGTGGGATATATCTAGTTAATTCTCATTACCCAGGGTTTCAAAAGAAAGAGCACCATAATGGGGTAACTCCTGTGGCGTGAGGCACTAGGCAATGAGGGACAAAAGATAAATCTCTTCCTAATAGACACAGAAAATGGAATACTTTCTGTCCTGTGTGACTCCAGAAGGTGTGCTACATTTTGAAGGTTAAGGGCAAAATCAGTTTTGCAATCCAGTGATAGTTCAATTCATATTTCTTGGCCCTGATTTGATTTGTTTCCAAGTTATACCAATAGGTGGTTATAAAATAAAATGTGTTCCATCACTCACAGTCCCTCTATGTTGACACTCTCAACTCTTTATTATTTGAGCTGATTTTATCCTTTAGCAGCTGGTCCCCAGTATCCACATACCTATTAGATATCCCTAAACCATGTCAATTACTCCTATTTGTATACCATGTTGTAGTTTACAAAGCACTTTCACATCTATCTCCTCAAATCTTCACAGTGACTCTCTGAGAGAGGCTGGACTAGGATTATCAACCCTCTTCAATCACATCCACTTTTATAAAGTTAATTTTAGAAGGTATTTTACTTTTATAGACAGGTGAGTTTTTTGAGTAATCTGTTAATTTCCTATTCCATCAACTGCAGCATAACTGCACATGTTATCAATGTATATGTCCAGTACCAATACCTGAAATTCAGCATGTCTAAAACCGAACTCATTGTCTCGCCACCCTTTCCATCTCCTGCTGACCATCTACCTGATGTAGACCAAAGGTCATCATCCTCATTTTTAGGTTTACTTCATTTGTCACTATTTCCCTCATCTTCCAATCTAGAAGCCACTTTCTTTTACTTGCCCTCCTGAGTCAAATCAGTTACCTGGTTTTGTTGCAGCATATCAGCAACAACTGCTGTACATTTCTCCCCTTCTCCTCTACAGCCGCTGCCACAGCTCTATTGCAACAGCCTTATAATTTGATTATAATGTGCTGACTTTCTGACCGTTCAGGTGGGCAGGGAACATAAAACTGGGCGGTCAAGTAAAGAGCTAAGACCTTAGATTAAAGGACATTAGCTCTTGTTTGAGTCTGGTGGTGCTTGCAAACCTGTGTGAATCCCACAGTCTTACTTAGGCTGTGGCTGGGAGCTCTTGATAGTCAAAACTGGAACTCTTGCTCTAACCATAGCCCTCATCTTGGTCTCTCTTGCCCCTCCCTGCCCACTTCCTTAGGCCAAGCATGACAAATGTTGCCCAAAATTCTTTTAGTTAGCCTGGTAGAGAGGATGGTGTACAAAGGAGATTGCTCAGTGTTCATTAGGTTTGTTTTTTTCCGTCTTTGTTGAACCTCATGAGAAATTATCAGCATTGCTTGCCTAGAAATTGTGTGGCATAGTGGACAAATGTTGGCTTTGGGTTCACACAAACCCAGGTAGGAGTTCTAGAACCTCCACTGGTTAGCTGTCTAATTTGGGGGCAGGTATTTGACTTCTATAATCTTTAGTTTCCTTTTCCTAACATAAAGTAGGTATATGTTAGCATCTCCTGACTGGCAGAATATGCAATGATAAAAATACTGTTGCAAATTAAAGAACATTTTTAAATACATTTACATTTTATTATGTAACAGTGCATATATCTATGAGGTATGTTGTTTATTCCATTTGCAGTTAATACTTGGTATCGTCCTGATTTTGTGGTTCCTTTGCCATAATTCTAGGATCACTTGAGTTCCACAGACCACTTGTTGCGGTGACAGGTACTGCTAATTGGCTTCCAATATCTATTCTCATATTCTAATATTCTAATATGATCAAATCACCTTTAGGTGGCCACATAGCTGCCTGAATAACGATTTCATTTGTTGGCCTCTCACGCAACTATGAGTGGCCTTGTCACCAAGTTATGACCCAATGAGATGTAAGCAGAAGTGAAATGTGAAACATCTGGAAATGCTGATAAAGAAAAAGCACGACCTCCTCATTTATCATCCCTTTCCTGCTGTCTGGAATGCAGAAGTGATATCTGAAGCTGGAGCAGCCATTCTAGGTCATGGCTTGGAAAACTATGTTGAGAAAGGTAGAGCACTGATACTGAGATCCAGACCCACTGATTGCTGTGGAGTGCCCATACTAGCCTGATCCACCACACTGGGCCTTTATGTGAAAGAAACCAATTATTATTTTATATTTTTCCATTGAAACAGCTGAACAATATTCTGATCAATGCAGTTGGAAACCACTGGAATAATGTATATAAAAGAGCTGATCAGTGTTAGTGACTTCTTGTAATTGCTTAGGTCAGTTCCTCCCTTTCTTGAGCTAACTTCCCTTGGGTTTTTGTCCTGTTACCATGTAATACTGCTGGGTTAGGGACTCGTGGGCCTCTGCAAGATTAAAAAAAAATTCTCCCTTCCCTTAGGCAGCACATCCCATGCTATATTAGTTATTTTGACCTTCATGAACAGTTATGCATAACAGTTCTCTGAGATGCCATCTGAATTCTCTGAAGCTATAATATGCAGTACTTTTTATAAGAGGCACTTTTGATTATTACCTTCACTGAAAGTAATAGGCAGGCAGATTTGTGGTGCTGTCTGTTTCCATGTGTATTCAAGATTGCATTGCTGCTTCATAATGTTCCTCGTTATTTGCAAGCTGATTAGATAGAGTGTTGAGACCAAATGGAAAATGACACAATTTATTACCTTTACAGAGTGTATTATAAAAATATTATAAACAATAAAAAATTCTTGGAATTAATAGAACATAAAGCACTCTTTTTTTCCTAGTGAAATTATAGATGGAATTGGCTCATATCTGGGTGGTAATGAAACATCCTGTTAGCTTTCAATTATGGTCCTGAATAGCAACTCTCTCTACCCCACTTTCTCTCACTCCCCCCACCACCACCACACCCCGATCTGGCCTGGCTGCCCCTCCTCTCCCTCTCTTTCTCTAATAGATATTATAATCAGGGGTTTAAACTAGAAGATAATCCAATTGACTGCACATTAAATGCATTACATAATAATTGTATTCTCATGTATTAATAGGCACCACAAATGTACTAAACTATTTAGAAAGCCAAAATCATATCTGAACCAGAAAATTTAATCATTGTAGGAAGAGGCATATTGGTTGGGCCACAAACAATAAAATATCACCACATTCACTTGTAAAGTTCCCTCAATTTTATACTATTAGTTTGAGATATTTAATGCTGCTAACTGCTGCAATGAGATATTGAGAAGTTTTGTTCTTTCTTTACTAGAAATGAGGATATGTGTCTACAACCAAATGCTTAAAAAACTCTGTGCTTAATGTTCTGCTCCTAACTGCAACAGTGCATCACTGTGGCACCTCCATTAGCTTGTTCAATATTCTAGAGACTGCTGTGGCTGGCAATTGGAGAGCATCAGGAAGATAAACTCTATGACAGCCATCTATTCATATATGGAGCACATCTGTTGACATCTTAAATGCTAATTAATAAATAAGGGACTCAGGCCTCATGAATAATTAGGACAAGCTGAATTATCTCTTTTTTCTCTCTCCAAATACAAAACTTGAATGGAAACTGAACCGTGGTTTTCCTTCCCTAAGCCAGTTGTGTGTTCAGTTCACAGAGTCAGAAAAACAATTCTCAAAGCATAGGTTTCCTTTCAGAGAAAGAGAAAGAACTTTTGAAAAGACATGGTATTTGGCTGTCACTGTAGGCAAATGCATGAACGATTTTATAGGCCATGCCCAGAGAAATGTGGATACTTTAAGGGCCACATGGACCCAATTGCTAATTAGGATGCTGGCTGTGAACCACTGCTACAGGTTTCAGAGCCTGTACTGACCAGTCATATCAAAGAACTTTAAGAGAAGGCCATTAGCACACACACTATAAAAATATATTTAACCTCACCATCTTCAAGGCTACAGCTTATTTTTTAAAAACACACCTTTAAATGGCAACGCTGTTATAACCAGAAAGAGCTCTATTCACCTATGTGGCAGAAAATACTTCATGGCAATATGTTTTAGTGACACACACATGTTTCTCTATTTAGGTTTTTGGAATGGAGAAAACTGCTGTTCTACAACAGTTCCTAAGTGAGCTATATTTAGTGTAAAAAGGAAAGAAATCTGAGCCTTCCTTGCTCAGTTGTAGTCACGTGATTGTTATGTTTGAGCTGAATCTATAGGTGTACTAATGCATTTGTGGGAAAGAAAAAGTGATTATATATTTTATAGAATTATAAGGTAGTTTGTTCTCTTATCTCAGACTTGCTAACACTCTAGTCATCCCCCCCCTTTTTTTTTGTCAAGAGGCCTGATTTGTCAGGGATATAGATTTTTGTCTAGTTAAAGGTCAGGTACTGAACAATTGATTTGATTGCTGAGCCATTGGGTCATTAAGTTGCCTGAAATAACCTTGTTGCAAATGTTCATTAGTGATCCAATCTGGGACTCTGTACTCAGGGCTTGCATTAGCATCTGTGGAAAATATTCAGTTGAATTTTGCCTTTGGAATTACAAAAAAAAAAAATTAGTCAGAGTTGTGTATGTCACAGAAGTAAAAGAGTTATATATGAAACTGCTTGTGATTTGAGCATATACAAATGCCCTCTTCCTTTCCAAGCATTTCTATGGCCTAAAAATCCACTATTAAAGATTTTTTTTCTTGCATTCAAAAGTGCGGCATCCCTGGGGAGTGAGATGACAAAGATCTGGAGCACAAAGCATTTCCCATGAGTGCAGCAGTGCTGACTTGTGAGCAGAATAGGAATGCTGAGTGCCTGGAGGAAGATAATGAGAAAATGGACAAGGAGGCCAAGGCCAAATTATTCCTTCTTCAAAATTTTGCTAAGGAACAGATTTTTCTGATCTTCTACTATAGAATCCAAAGAAATTTAAAGCTCATAAGAGGAGGATCACTGGACTTGGAGTCCAGGGTCCTAGTCCCAGCTTTGTTCACCCACTATGTGCCCAAGGACAAGTCAGTGAACTCCTATGAGAAAAGTCTGCTTCCTCAAGTAAATTATGGTAATTTGAGCTGATGCTCTCAAAGCTCCAACGTTCCATATTTTACATTTTAGATGGCTAGAATTTGGTCCAGTATCCATTGAAGGACATAACATCTAGCAAACTGATGAATTATGTTCCCTTTTCAATTACTCTTGTCCAGATTAATTGTTTAAACCATAGAGTCTTTTTGATTATTGTTGAGGACAACTTTGAAGTTATGCTTCTTGCTTGGGAATTTTGGAAAGGGTGTTTTATTTCTACATATGTCATAGTGGAAAGGATGTCTAGTTTCAACTTTACACTAAGCTTCAAAGAATTCCACTTTACTCCTTCCAGCTTAGTTTCATTATTTCTAAGACTTTTTTTTTTTTTAGCTATTGTATCCTTTTCTAATTGCTCCACATATCAGTCCATTATAGATGTGTACACTTTGGCCTTTACATTTTTTTTTCAGCAAAAGCCTGAATTTATTAATTCTAGATGGCTGTCATATAGTGATGATTTAAAAGAACAACTTTTTGTAGTCCCCAAAGTATTTCTGATGTAGCTGTTTTTGCCAGCTCCCTAAGTCCCATTCATAAACTACTTATGGGGGTTTTATAGCCCCTGAGAGTGAGTATCCTCATGTTAGACAGTTTAAGTGCCTACATTATAACATTTTGGTAACTTAGTCATTTCCCTCTGAGTCAACCATTTCAGTCTGCTTATATGCTCCTGCTGTTCCAGCTTCCATGCCTAGAGAATTTTTTATATAGATGATAGATACAGATAGATATAAAGATAGATGTAGAGATAGAGATAGGTAGATATAGATAGTAAGGTGACTCACATATGGGGAAACTTGAAAAACATTGGTCTCAATTTGGATCAATTTAATACCATTTCACATTTTCTGAGTATTTACCTTGTTCATTACCCTGTTACTCTGAGGTAAAAGATTGCTTTTGACCTCAGGGAGATCCCAGTCTAGAAGGTATTATAAAGTCTTTCATCTTATCATTCTTGTGGAGATTGATTTTAAAGGGAAAACTATTGGATTTGAAAACTTGCCCAATAAATCTATATTCTCCTGGATATATATCTGACTTTGCATTTATGCTTAACTCTTGTGGGGAAAAAATGAGTTGATGCCACTCTCTGGAATCTAATACAATTATCAGTGGTCAAGCAGTTTCACATAGAACCACATCTCAGAGGACCCCACTCTTTCCTTTCAGTGATGATCATGGACCAGCTGATCATGGATCAGCTAAAATTTAAAATGGACAAAGTCCTTGGGGCACCTGGGTGGCTCAGTCAGTTAAGTATCTAACTCTTGGTTTCGGCTCCAGTCATGATCTCAGGGTTGTGAGATAGAGCTCTGCATCAGGCTTCACGCTCAGTGCAGAGTCTGCTTGGGATTTTCTTCCTTCCTCTCTCTCTGCCCCTCCCCCTGCTCACTCTCTCACTCTCTCACTCTCTCTCTCTAAATAAGTAAAAAAAAATTTTTTTTAAATGGACAAAGGCCTCACACCTACAAGTTTTAAGGTATCCTCACAGTTTATTTTATTGGTATGCTTGATGTAACTTGAATCAAATCTGGGGCATTTTGCTTCTAGTCTGTGTTAACTACAACCACATACTGCTTCATTTATGTCATTCTTCAGTGTAAATTTTGTCTATAGAATTTATGAAAACATTTATATTAGGGGGATCTAGGGTTAGACTATTACCTCTGTTACTGTAAACTAGCTGTAACTGGCATTACTTATTACTCTTAAACAGGACCTCTAAAAATGTTTTTAAAATTCAAGTTTATCATTGATAATGTACCATTTGGACAACAGTTTTTGTAAACTATTTCATACATGTAGAAAATATATACTGTATATATAAGATATAAAGAATAAAAAGATAATGACTGTGCATTTACTCACTACTCATCTTAAAGGAAACCCCTATCCTAAATTATATATTTTTTTATTATGTTCAGTTAGCCAGCATATAGTACATCATTAGTTTTTGTTGTGTTCAACAATTCATTAGTTGCATATAACACCCAGTGCTCATCATCACATGTGCCCTCCTTAATACCCATCACCCCGTTACCCCACCCTCCTGCCCCCTCTCTTCTATAACCCTCAGTTTGGTTCCTGGAGTCCAGAGTCTCTCATGGTTTGTCTCCCTCTCTGATTTCTTCCCATTCAGTTTTCCCTCCCTTCCCCTGTGGTCCTCCATGCTATTCCTTATGTTCCACATATGAGTGAAACCGTATTATATTTTTAATAAAAATTGTGTATATTAAAGTATACAACATGATGTTTTGATATACATATACATAGTGAAATGATTGCTATAGTCAAGCTAATTAACATATCCATTTCCTCACTCTTTATATGTTTTGTTAAACATTATGCAATTATATTTTGTGTGATCTTGAAGTCTTGTATGTATTTGTTTGACTTTACCTTTTTTCATTCAATATTATGTTTAACAGTAGACTTTACATGAGTGAAAAAATGATCCTTTCTTGTTTTAAACCTGAAATCTTGAAGTTGTATATTATCACAGCATAACCTAGCATATACTGACTGATAAGTATCGTCACTTCCATTTTCTTAAGGGAATAAAAGAAAGAGAGCATAGATGAAGGAAAATGAATTTAAGGCTGCAATTGCCTAAATAATTGCTTTGTACTTGTTAATTATAGTGATGTAATTCAACCATTTTAGCATTGATTCTCATATAAATACATGGTGTCAGATTTACAACTGAAACTTCTTTGACTAATGGAAGGGTATACCTATAGCAACTCATGAAAAAGAGACATTCTAAAACTGAATTGAGATTGTATTAGACCACTGAAGAAAAATAGCTTTTAAGACCATCAACCTGCATTCTTTTAAGGCATTTGGGTGGGATGGCTACTTTGTAGTGCAGGTACCATCTAATATTCTTTCTGTTTCAGTTGGCCACCCTGAATTACTGATCTAAACCATCTTGGAAGTTCTGTCATAATGCTAAGTCTTCTGGCTTCACAAACCATGTCTTCTGTTATATGAGAATTCTAGAGAAATCTCACAGCCACTTCATTTTTTCTCTGGTACTAAAGTTGACCACACTGAAGCCATATGATGGCATCTGGTCTATGAAAAACAAAAACCAAAACAAAAAACTTATTTCATTTAAAATATTTTTAAATAAATTGGGAGGATTTCCAAAATCTTTGGCTACAACAGTAATATTGAAAGGGGTACTTCAAACTTCTTAGAAATGATTTTAACTTGAAAGTGTTTTTTAAGCACACATCACAAAAGAAAAAATATTCAAATAATTAACAGATTACTGGTTGCCAGGAGTTAAGGAAGGTGTACAGTTGGATAAAAATCAATGTGGCTATAAAAAGACAACATAAGAGATCTTTGTGGTAATAGAAATGTTTTGTTATATGATTATATCAATGTCAATATCCTTGTTTGTGATATCATACTATACATTGCAAGGTTTTATCATTGGGGAAACTGGGTAAGGAGCATATGGGATCTTTCTGTATTATTTCTTAAAATTGTATGTGCATCTACAATTATCATGAAGTAAAAAGTTTAATTTAAAAAAAGACAAGTGAGGGCACCTGTGTGGCTCAGTTGGTTAAGTGTCCAACTCTTGATTTCAGCTCAGGTCTTGATCTCAGGGTTATGAGTTCAAGCCCTGCATTGGGCTCCATGGGAGCCTATTTGCAAAAAAAAAAAAAAACAAGCAACAGAAAGGGAGAATACATTTGCAAAACAAGTATTTGATAGAGGACTTGTATCCAGAATGCGCAAAAAACTTTTACACCTTAATAACAAATAATTCTATCAAAAGATGGACAAAAGGCTTGAATAGACATTTCACCAAAGAAGATATATGAATGACTAATAAGCATATGAAAAGACACCAAACAGCACTAGTCATTAGAAGAATACAAATAAAAATCCCATAAAACACTCCTATATACCCACTAGGATGACTGTAATCAAAAACAAGTATTAGAGAAATTGGAACCCACATACATGGAATGTAAAATTACACAGGTACTTTGTTTTTTTTATAATTTTTATTTTGTTATATTAGTCACCATACAGTACATCCCCAGTTTTTGATGCAATGTTTCATGATTCATTATTTGCGTATAACACCCGTGCACCATGCAATATGTGCCCTCCTTAATACCCATCACCGGCCTATCCCATTCCCCCACCCACCTCCCCTCTGAAGCCCTCAGTTTGNTTCCCCCCACCACCTCCCCTCTGAAGCCCTCAGTTTGTTTCCCAGAGTCCACAGTCTCTCATGGTTCATTTCCCCTTCTGTTTACCCCCCCTTCATTCTTCCCTTCCTTCTCCTACCGATCTTTCTATTTCTTATGTTCCATAAATGAGATTGTGCTAAGTGAAATAAGTCAAGCAGAGAAAGAAAATTATCATATGGTTTCACTCATTCATGCACAGCTACTTTNATTATGCTAAGTGAAATAAGTCAAGCAGAGAAAGAAAATTATCATATGGTTTCACTCATTCATGCACAGCTACTTTAGAAAAAATATTTGGCAGTTTCTCAAAAAGTTAAACACAGTATTACCACATGAACCAGAAAATCCACTCCTAAGTATAGACCCAATAAAATTGAAAATATATGTCCACACTCAAAAACACATATACACAAATTTTAATAGTAGAATTATTCATAATAATCAAAAGTTACAAACAACTCAAATGTTCATTCACTTATGGATGAATAAACTAAATGTGGTATATCCATTCAATGGAATATTATTCAGTGATAAAAAGAAATGAAGACATGCTGCGACATCTCAAAAACGTTTTGCTTAGTGAAAGAAGCCAGGCACAAGAGACCACGTATTTTATTATTCTGTTTATATGAAATATCCAAAATAAGCAAAGTTATAAAGATAGAAAGGTTAGTGGTTGCCTGGTTTGGTAGTGGTGGGTAACAGGGATTAATGCTAAATGTACATGAAGGTTCTTCTTGAGGTTATGAAAATGTTGCAAAACTGATTCATGGTGATGGTTTTGGTAGTTTTACCAAACTTAGTAAATTTACCCAAAAAAAGTCATTGTATTATATATGAAAAGGGAGAATTCTATGATCTGTAAAATATGCCTCCATAAAATAATTAAAAAACAACCACAAAAAATCTGCATATTGATTATCTATCACAGGTTACTGAGTAGTATAGGTTTTACTCTTAACAATACCAGTTACTTGGGTACTTTCTTCCTCATGATTGTTCTGTCTATTGAAGTCTGTTGGGAACTCAAATCAGATGCAGAATTTTTAGTGTAACTGGTATCCTGAGAATTGTTAGATAATGGACTATTGCTTGCTTTTGTGTAAGTGGGGAAAACAAGGTTAGAATATGTCTTTTTTCCAATTCAACTCAATCACTGTGTTGTTTTAATTCCATCTCAAAATGATTAATATTCTTTCTCAGATGCATTTACCAGGTACAGTGTTTACATTATTTAAATAGTCTTTTGCAGGAAATCTGTAGAATATGAGCAAAGCAATTACCTCTATCTAGATAGTTCCAAAGTCCTTTTATAGATGTGTCTTAAGTATTTGGGTCATTGCCCACATCCATCAAAAATGACCTTATTTTATGGGGTACCTAGGTGGGTCAGTCTGTTAAGCGTCTGCCTTCGGTTCAGGTCATGATCGCAGGGTCCTGGGATCAAATCCTGAATCAGGCTCCTTGCTCAGCAGGGAGCCTGCTTCTCCCTCTGCCTGCAGCTCCCCCTGTTTGTGCTCTCTCTCTCTGACAAATAAACAAACAGAATCTTTTATAAATAAATTAATTAATAATAACTTAGGAAAGGAATTCATAGTGACAAAAGTACATTATACAGATAACTTCCAAACATTCTAATATTTGTCATTTAATAAAATATATACATTCCTACAAAGTCTGCTATGAACTGTGTATGTGGATGTGCGCATACAGACTGGGAAGGAACAAATAAAATTGTCTCTATTCACAAACTGATTGTGTAGAATAATCCCAATAAATCTGGAGAAAAAACTTGTGTAAAAAATAAGTGAATCTAGCACAGTTGTGAGGTATAAGAGCAGCATGCAAACATATTTCCATATACTGGCAATGAAAAATTAGAAACTGAAATTTAAAACAAAATAAAATTACAATCACCCCAATAACATGAAATACTTGTGGATACATCTAACAATACATAAAAAAGATTGTTTTAAAAATTAATAGATTTCATTTCTTAAAGTAATTTTAGATTTGTAGAAAAAGTGAGTAGAAAGCACAGATATCCCTCCATACCCACACAGTTTCCCCTATTATAAACATCTTGCATTATTATGCTAAATTTTTTTGAATTGATGAACCAATATAGAAACATTTTATTAAAAAACCATAGCTTACATTATGGCTTATTCTTCATGTTGTTTGTTTTATGGGTTTTGACAAATCCATAATGTCATATATCCACCATTACAATATCATACCAAATAGTTTCACTGCCCTTAAAAATCCCCCATGCTCCATCTATCCATCCCTCCCTCCCTCAGCCTGAATTTCTGGTAACCACAGATCTTATTATTACATCTCTATAGTTTTGCCTTTTCCAGAATGTCATATAGTTGGAATCATACAGTATGTACCCTTTACAGACTGGCTCCTTTGATTTAAGAAATATGCATTCAAGTTTGTTCCATGTGTTTTCAAGGCTTGATAGCTGAAAGCTTGTGTCTGTTACAGGGACAATTTGAACATCAGAATTGTGATGATTCAACCTAAGAAGAGACTGACAGTTTCTAAAAGAATTTAGTTACTAGGATTTTATTTCATTCTCTTGATTAGTGGACGATCTTCCTAAGGAAAGTAGTAGGTCTTCTGCCTCTGCCATCTCAGAATTAAGAGAATTACTCCACATGTCCTCTTCATGAACCTATATTCTCTCAATATTGTCTACCTCTGCCAACTTCCCAACACATCTATTTGTCCATTTTTTGAACAATCCATTTGTGATTAATTTCCTTATCTCCTATCTAGAGCCAACATTGCTTTATTTCACAGAAGCTTGCATGAATCTTTGAAAAATAAATTCATGGTATAAATGTTTTGGCCTGAATTATTGATAAGTCATGTAAAATTATTGTGCCTTGCTGTATTATGGAGCACTTGCATGAAATAGCAAAACAAAAAAGTTCAGTTTTCACATATTCTTTTGGTGCTTTATATAGCTAATACACAAAACATAGCCCAGCCATCAGTTTATTTAGCTACATATTTCTGTCATATACAGTGTGCTTCAGCTATATTGAGTTAAAAATAAATGCCATTATTTTGAGTTCTGTATAAATTTCTTTTTGATGTTTGCATCCTACCAATTTTACCAAACAATTTTGTTTTTGGGATCACAAACCAATTCTGTCAGCCATATTCCACCCATTGTTTTAGAAATCTGCTTTACTTGTTCATTTTGCTTTTAATCATAGACTGTTTGCTTACCTTATACTTACTACAAAGTTTGAGAGCCTGTCACCTTGTCACAGCTTTCTCCTTTGAATAACTCTTATATTCTTTTTTTTCATAATAATATTTGTATTATATTATGTTATTCACCGTTCAGTACATCCCTGGTTTTTGAACTCTTATATTCTTAAATGTCAATTCGAATTTAATAAAACACTTTCAATTCACACTGCAGTTTTTAGCAAATGATTGTTTTCAATGTTCCTGATTTGGGATAAAAATATTTTGGGTGGTGTTTTTTTTCTTGATTTCTATTTTGAAGTACCAGAGTATATTGAAAACATTTGTTGTATTGTGAGTAGCTTGTGTCAATACTCCACATATTACTAGAAGTCAGTTTTTATTTGATATTTCTGTTAAATCCTTTTCAAACTGCTAGTAAAGTTATAGTTCCATTGCTTATGTATCATGTACAAGGTACAATGTAACATATAAATCAATATGAAATATAATCCTTACCTTCTAATAGCTTATGGTCTAATTAATGAGATAAAACAGGTGTCCTTGTATATATGTAAATACACATACATGGAGTTAAGAAGAAAAAGAAAGCATGATAACAAGTGGCAAAACAAAGAACTTGAAGTTGGAGGACTGAAGTTTGATATTTAGATCTGCCTCTTGCTGTGTGACTCTGAGCAAATTACTTAACCTTGTCAAGTTCAGTTGGTTCATCTTAAAAATAGGAGTAGTAATGCACAGTGATAATGTCAAGATTATAATGAATAATGTATATGAAAGTATACAGGGTCTCATACCCAAATCAATAAAGCCCTTTTGTTGTACTCAAATGTAGCACCAGGGCAATGACTACAGCCATTGCTTGGACCTCCAGTTCAGATAATCTTTTATAGTACTTGAAGGCACACTGCTATTCAGGAAAGAATATGGGCTTTGGAGTCAGACCTACTGGATTTTGAATCATGGCTTGAGCAATTCATGATCGTATGACATTGTACAAGCAAGTGACTTAAACTTTCTTATTCTTATTTTCATCATTTTCAATGGAGATATTATTATCTACTTACTAAGGAGTTATTGTGAAGATTAAAATAATATTATTATTATTTAAGTTAACACCTGATGCCCAATAGATAATGAAACATATATTTATTAAAGTGGACCATCTTCTTGGCATTTTACAAGGACTTCAGTAGGTTCAGCTGAGAAGTTCGAAACCTATACTCAGAAAAAGGTTATGAAACATTAATGTGTTTATCTGTATGTTAGAGTTATGTGCAATTATAGATTGGTCTATAGAAAATCACAAGAACACAAAAGCATAACTAGGGTGCCCTAGTTATAAACAGGATTGTATCTGTTTGGGTATGAGACCCTGTATACTTTCACATACATTGTTCAATATAATCTTCACAGCATCGCTGTGCATTATTACTCCTGTTTTAAACATGAGACAAAAGGGTGCCCTTTTGTTGTTAGTCAGCCATCCCTATTCATTAGGGAAGAGAGGGTATGGATGTAGTGGCACTTGTCCCTACCCAAATCTCATCGTTCCATCATACTGGCAGCTGCTGTGGCAGTTGGGCTGATGGGGAAATAAAAAGTCACCTGTGAAAAGGAGCCATTTAATGGTCCTTTTCGTACACTCCCAAATCAAGCTTTTCCCTGTAATCCGTTCTCAAGAATATTTAAAAGTCGATGGCCTCTTGTAATTCTGATTTATTACTTTGTCATTTTGAGTTGAATTCCAGTAACTTGCTACTGTTTTTGTGTATGTATTTCCTTCTTCTGTTTACAGATTATAAATATTTCTAAATCTCCTTTCTTGCAAGAAAAAGGACAAAATACCAATGACGAAGGTTGTACTGCATTTGTTATGTAAGCCCTTTGATAGGTACTTGCTAGTGAAGGAGGAAGTCAGAGCCAAGCACTATATTGGACTTAATAATGTTAGAGTTGCCATGGTTTTAATTTGATTGCTATTTATTGACCAGTCAAAATGTGTTAGGCAGCATAAAGAACACATCAAAACCATGATCTGGATATTAAGGATTTTATACCCTAAAAAAGGAAGTCCATTAACTCAACTACAAAATGTATCCATTTCTGTAATCACTTGTGAAATCTTGATTGGGGAACTCATTTAGCTAGCCTTATACTTAGAGGGTATTTTTATATCTTTCCAGTTAAAAATTGTGTTGCTTCAAGTAACAGTTTAAGATACTGTAATGTGATAGTGCTCACATATATGAAATTATTCCTTCTCAATTGTAAGTTAATTAACAAATATCCAAAAAAAAAAAAACACTTGGCAGATTTGGCAGATACAGAAGACCCTGAGAGAACTGACTCCTCAAAGAATAAAGCCGTATTAATTTTGGGTTAGTTTTGGGAAAGCAATCATACAAGGAGAATGGATACCCTCAGAATAGCACAGCAGTTGCTCAGGGGGAAATTGAAGGAAGAGAGGTAAATCTGAGGTTGACAGGACAAAGAGTTTAAAGCTATACTGCAGCTTGGTCCGTAGAAATGTGACAGAATGTCCACTTCTCACTCTACCAATCCCTAGTGAGCACCCATAGTGTCCTAGGTCCCCTGCAAAGAACTTGAGATGTAATGATGAAGACAGGCATTGTTTTTGCCTTTGGAGATATTTGCAGTCTAGCTACACAGACAGGGAAATGTAATTTTCATTTGCTCAACGAATATTTATTGAGTGCTTTCTTTAGGCCAGACATTGTTCCTGGGGCAGGGGAGACAGAGCGAAGAAAAGAGACAAAAATTTCTGTCCCTGTGACCATATTACAATTGGAAGAGACTGATGGCAAATGAGTGTGTGTGTGTGTGTGTGTGTAGACATGGCTATGTCTGTCTCTCTATCTACATAGATATATCTGTGTCTATATCTACATCTACACTCAGAGAGTGACAGATGCCCTGGAGAACTATAAAGCATGGAAAAGGGGAGGTCATGCTAGGTAGGAAAGGAAGGTATGGGGAAACCTCACTGGTAAGGTGGTATTTCAGTAAAGACCTAATGACGTGAAGGAGTAAGCCATGAAGATATGGGAATGGGGTAGGATAGCATTCCAAAGGGAATAGAAATTTCAAAGACCTTAAAGAACATAGGTAGTAGTATACAGATGTAAGAAAGAGTCAGTGGGTCTGACTGGAGCATTCTGCAGCGGGGTTAATATTTGTAGACGCCAACATTTCTGAATCAATTAGCTCCATCCACATTTTACCTTTACTCCTTACTCCAGGATCTCAACTTCCTTGGTCTGTGCCCTCCCTATCTTCCTCTGTCACCTCAGCACGTGGTCATAGGATTTAGCCTCCCCTGGCTTGTTGTCTTGACTTTCTTCTGGTCCCATTTGGAATGTCCTCCTTGATTGGTGTGTTCCCAGATGTTTGGTTTAATGACACTTCATGGCCTCTAGCCCCTCTTTACCCACCCATAAGCCTTGCTAGAGGGGCCCAGACAATATTTGCCTCAAATTTATTGTGAGACACAGAGGAAGTAATATATGAGTTAGCACTTTATAAGCTCTGAAGTGTTTTATTCTCGTAATGAAATCTTTAGTTTTAAGGCCATGAGTTCCCTAACAAAAAGATTGCACCAGCAGTAATGTCGTTTTACAATACCAAACATTGTAAAAGCAGGGAACAGGGAAAAGAGTAGCTAGGCAGGAGGTCTATCTCTGTCAAGGGTGAGATGAATCACCAGCAAGAAATAGAGTGGCCTTTGAAAGAGTCAGGGCAGCTGGGTTGGGTTCTCTCCATCAGTCTGGGAGAGAGTGCTACATAACTCATCTTCCTCTCTGTCCCTCTATTTCAAGCAGTTTGTAGATTCTTCCTTATTTTTCCTCATGCCAGCTGTTTTTCTTCTTCATTTTTCCCCATGCCAGATTTTTTCCCCTCCTTTTTGCTCAGGACTTTGTATCTTTATGTTTCTCTCCTTGCCTCACTTTCCTGCTTCCTCTGCCGTATTATTGTCCTTACTCCTTAACCCTGACTGGATTTCACAATAGTCCCTGGGAAAGTTGCTCCAGAAGCTTGCAGTGCAGATATCAAGAGTCAACATGACTACGTGACCTGCTCTGAGAAGACTATGTCTATGGTGAAGTGACTCCTTGAAAGAGGGGAGCATGTTAACAATGGTGAACAGAGTGTTGCATGAGGAGTCAGTAAGTCTGGGTCAACTCTGACAAATCTCTAGCCTCATGTGGGTCTCAGTTTCCCCAATATATACAATAAAGTTGCTGAACTAGATAAATCTAAAAGTTCTGATCTGCTGGGTTCTGAAAATGCTATGTCAGTGTGAAACACAGAAAGAATTGCTGTTTGGTTTTGGCAGTAGAGAATGGGAGGACCGGAGCTGGCGATGGCACCATTGGAATCATATAGCTCTCTTGTTTCCTAGCACATTGCAGCGTGAGACAAGCCTCAGGGTCTGTAATAAATGCCTGAAAATACAGACTGGAGACCCTGCTTCCCCAGAAAACTTTCCACTGTGCTCTGCATATAGCATCTGCTCACTGAAAATAACTGAATATATTATGGGATGACAAACTCTGAATAAACCCTCTTTGTTTCTGAAAGATGGTATTGGCAGATTGCCTAGGATGTGATGAAAGGGGGTAAAGCAACATTAGAGGAAACCCCTAGAAAGAGTTCTTACAGAAGGGAAGTGATGAAGTCAATAAAGCTTTAAGGTTGCTAAGCTAAATGGTCTAAGAGCTCTATAGTCCACTAAGCCTTAGATTGGTCAGAATCAAACAACATTGATTCTACCTTCAACTTCACCAAGAATTAAGGGACCTATGCTTTTGAAGCAAACAATTTTTTAGCCACCTGACTAAAAATAAAATCTAGAAAATTTGGAATTGCTTTTGTGAAATTAGAAGAGTCGTCTTTCTGACTTAATTTCCCTGATACCCACTTTGATTAACCCATATTTGGAAAGTTATGAGGAATAAACTATGTAGGAGTATATGCAATAATGATAGGATTCACACTGAATTATAACCATGAAGTCTGAGTACAGGGAATGTTTGAATTTGTAGAACTGATTGCAAGTATCCTCCATACACCTAAAGCCATTTTCTTGGTGCAGCTAAAACAGAAATTTCAACATCTTTCCAAACCCAAACTCCCAACCTCCCTGCATCTGTATCCACACTCCTTTACATTCCTCCTGTTACTGTGGAAGCAGCACCTCCATTGCTATCTGAGCCCAACTCCACAACTGTGCCTCTGGTCTCATCCCCTCACCTTCTTGAGGCCATCCCTCCAGCAATGGATGGTCCCTTCTCTCTCCTATATCAGGCATTTCTCTTTCTATGTCATTCCCATCAGAAACAAAGACCAAAAAAATAAGGGAAGGGGATTGAGAGGTACAAACTTCCAATTGTAAAATAGATAAGTCACAAGGATGAAAGGTAAAGCATAGGTCATATACTTAATAATACCTTCCCATGGCTTTTCATTATCCTTAGAATAAAATTTGGACTCTTACCATGGCCTACAAGACTATAGCATCCGGCCTCTGATGACCTCTTCTGTGTTCTACACCTTGCCTTCCGTCCTCTGGCTACAATGATATTTTCTCCTCAAACATACCCAGCTTGTTGCCATCCTAGGACTTTTGCACTACTTGTTCCCTTTTCTACTTGTTATCTATTTTTGTCACTCTTAGCCCCATCACATGTGAGGGTAGAGCTGTCATTGACATGTGATAGTTAATGAGATCAAACCATAGGCATTGCAGCTGCCACAGAAAAGATGCACGTAGTGAGACTTGGAGAGAAAAGCATCTACCAAACTACTAATTCTCTCATAACTAATCCCCCACTAGTTGTTTTTTTTTAAGAGAAGCTTCTTTTTTTTTAATGATTTTTTATTATATTATGTTAGTCACCATACAGTACATCCCCGGATTCCGATGTAAAGTTCGTGCTTCATTAGTTGCGTATAACACCCAGTTCACCATGCAATACGTACCCTCCTTACTACCCATCACCAGTCTATCCCATTCCCCCACTCCCCTCCCCTCTGAAGTCCTCAGTTTGTTTCTCATGGTCCATAGTCTCTCATGTTTCATTCCCCCTTCTGATTACCCCCCCTTTCTTTATCCCTTTCTTCCCCTACCGATCATCCTAGTTCTTATGTTCAATAGAAGAGAGAAATCATATGATAATTGTCTTTCTCTGCTTGACTTATTTCACTTAGCATTATCTGCTCCAGTGCCGTCCATGTTGCAGCAAATGTTGAGAATTCGTTCTTTCTGATAGCTAATATTCCATTGTCNGCTGACTAATATTCCATTGTATATATGGACCACAGCTTCTTAATCCAGTCATCTCTTGAAGGGCATCTCGGCTCCTTCCACGATTTAGCTATTGTGGACAATGCTGCTATGAACATTGGGGTGCATATGGCCCTTCTCTTCACTACATCTGTATCATTGAGGTAAACACCCAGTAGTGCAAAGGCTGGGTCATAGGGTAGCTCAATTTTTAACTTTTTAAGGGACCTCCACACTGTTTTCCAGAGTGGCTGTACCAACTTGCATTCCCACCAATGAAGGAGGGATCCCCTTTCTCCACATCCTCTCCAACAATTATTGTTTCTTGCTTTGTCTATTTTTGCCATTCTAACTGGCATAAGGTCGTATCGCAGTGTGGTTTTGATTTGAATTTCCCTAATGGCTAAAGATTTTGAACATTTTTTCATGTGTCTGTTAGCCATTTGTATGTCTTCATTGGAAAAGTGTCTGTTCATATCTTCTGCCCATTTTATGATTTGTTTATTTGTTTCTCGTGTATTGAGTTTGAGAAGTTCTTTGTAGATCTTGGATACCAGTCCTTTATCTGTGGTGTCCTTTGCAAATATATTCTCCCATTCCGTGGGCTGTCTCTTAGTTTTTTTGACTGTTTCCTTGGCTGTGCAGAAGCTCTTTATCCTGATAAAGTCCCATAAGTTCATTTTATCTTTTATTTCTCTTGCCTTTGGAGATGTGTCGTGAAAAAGGTTGCTCTGGCCGATGTCATAGAAGTTGTTGCCTATGTTCTCCTCTAGAATTTTGATGGATTCCTGTCTCACATTGAGGTCTTTCATCCATTTGGAGTTTATTTTTGTGTATGGTGTGAGAGAGTGGTCAAGTTTCATTCTTTTGCATGTAGCTGTCCAATTTTCCCAGCACCATTTATTGAAGAGACTGTCTTTTTTCCACCGGATGTTTTTTCCTGCTTTATCAAAGATTAGTTGCCCAAAGAGCCGAGGGTCCATTTCTGGGTTCTCTATTCTGTTCCATTGGTCGATGTGTCTGTTTTTGTGCCAGTACCATGCTGTCTTTGTGATCACAGCTTTGTAGTACAGCTCGAAATCCGGCATTGTGATGCCCCCAGCTTTGTTTTTCCTTTTCAACAGTTCCTTGGAGATTCGGGGCCTTTTCTGGTTCCATACAAATTTAAGGACTATTTGTTCCAGTTCTTTGAAAAATGTCCTCGGTATTTTGATCGGGATAGCATTGAAAGTGTAGATTGCTCTGGGTAGTATGGACATTTTAACTATGTTAATTCTTCCAATCCATGAGCATGGAATATTTTTCCATCTTTTTATGTCTTCCTCAATATCTTTCAAAAGTGATCTATAGTTTCTAGGATATAGGTCCTTTACGTCTCTGGTTAAGTTAATTCCAAGGTAACGCATGGTTTTTGGTGTTATTGTAAATGGGATGGATTCCCTAATTTCTCTTTCTTCAGTCTCGTTATTCGTGTATAGAAATGCAACTGATTTCTGGGCATTGATTTTGTATCCTGCCACCTTACTGAATTGTTCTATAACTTCTAATAGTTTGGGAGTGGATTCCTTTGGGTTTTCCATATAGAGTATCATGTCATCTGCAAAGAGAGACAGTTTGACTTCTTCTTTGCCGATTTGGATACCTTTGATCCCTTTTTGTCTTCTGATTGCTGTTGCAAGGACTTCTAGTACTATGTTGAATAATAGTGGCGAGAGTGGGCATCCTTGTCGTGTTCCTGATCTTAAGGGAAAGGCTTCCAGCTTTTCCCCATTGAGAATAATGCTTGCAGTAGGCTTTTCATAGATGGCTTTTATGAGATTGAGAAATGTACCCTCTATTCCTACACTCTGAAGGGTTTTAATCAGGAAAGGATGCTGTATTTTGTCAAATGCTTTTTCTGCATCAATTGAGAGGATCATATGGTTCTTGAGTCTTTTCTTGTTGATATGATGTATCACATTGATTGATTTGCGAGTGTTGAACCATGCTTGCATCCCAGGTATGAATCCCACTTGGTCATGATGGATAATCCTTTTAATGTACTGTTGGATTCTATTAGCAAGGATCTTGTTGAGGATTTTGGCATCCATATTCATTAGAGAAATCGGTCTGTAATTCTCCTTTTTGAGGGGGTCTTTGCCTGGTTTGGGGATCAAGGTAATATTAGCCTCATAGAATGAGTTTGGTAGCTTTCCTTCTGTTTCTATTTTTTGAAATAGCTTTAGGAGAATAGGTATTATTTCTTCTTTGAATGTTTGGTAGAATTCCCCAGGAAAACCGTCTGGGCCTGGAGTTTTATTATTTGGAAGGTTGTTTATCACTGACTCAATTTCTTCATAGTTAATTGGCCTATTTAAGAAATCTATTTCTTCCTGTTTCAGTCTTGGTAGTTTATAGGTTTCCAGGAAGGCCTCCATCTCTTCCAGATTGTTTAGTTTTTTGGCATATAGCTGTTGATAAAAGTTTCTAATAATCCTTGCAATTTCAATGGTGCTGGTCGTGACCTCTCCCTTTTCAGTCATAATTTTAATAATCTCAGTCCTTTCTCTTTGTTTTTGGACAAGTTTTGCCAGTGGTCTATCAATTTTATGGATTCTCTCAAAGAACCAGCTTCTAGTCCTGTTGATCTGCTCTACTGTGGTTCTGGTCTCTAATTCATTGATTTCTGCTCTAATCTTGGTCAACTCCTTCCTTGTCAGTGGGTTAGGCCTGTCNGGGAAGGTACCTACATTTTTTTCACCCAAACAACTCTTGTAACAAGAATTTATGAAGTGAGGCCAGTCTTGAGAGAGCAAGAGTAGAATGAAAAGAAGTCAGAGTGTGAGTTTAAAGAAAAACTGAAACTATATACCATGCTGTGTCAAATGCAAAAAAAGCTGTAATGGGAATAATGAACATATTCTTGCAAGTGCAGTTACTTCTTATTGAAAACTGAATCTCAATTTTCATTAAAATTTTCTCTGAGTTATGTGATCATTTGGACAAAGAAGAGGTCTGAAACATATTTATTTTTGTAAATCACACAGGAGAAAAAACAAGAAACTAGGAGCACCAAAAATAACTGTATTTGATTAAAATTTTAAAAACTTTTTACTGTTACTTTTTTCTTCTTGTTCTCCATCAGTCCCAGAACCTACCATTTGCATATAAAAATATCATGAAAATAACAATGTCTGACCTGTTTCCCCTTGGTTCTATTTTCAGTTATATTATCAGCTACAGGACTGAGCTACTTACGGTACATATTTAAAGAGACAGGGTGAAATTGAAATTAAGTCTAAGTTCGGATCCTATCGTTATAACACTGGACATCATACCTAATTTCTTTGAGTCCCCATGTTTTTCATCAGTGGAAAGGGACAATAAATCCTACCTCACAGAAGTGTTCAGGATTGAATGAGAAAATACATGGGAGGTGCTTAGTTCATAGTGAGCAATTAACAGATGGTCCCACCCTCACATTTGTATGCTGAACAATGAAATAGTCATAGTCATGTGTAGTTCCGTCCGGCACTTCATACATGAGTCCTCTTATCAACACACAGCTTTTTATGCCCCTAAACCACACCTTGCTGCAAATATTTACATAAAACTGACAAATAACTAATTTAATAATCACCTCATTCCTGTTTCTGAGTCTTCTTGTGTTTTTGATGTTTTTATTTTGATGTTGCCAAGTGTAAAAGCTAAATTCTAATTAGTCTTTTGAATATATTAGTTGTTTTTTTTTTCTAAGTGATAGGATGCACAGGTCTGTAAGACGTAATGTACTATTATCAGAAGAAGTTTCTAAAAGGGAGAACATATCTTTGGAATGTGCCACTTCTACGCCAAAAGCAGTACCTCCCCAGCAAGCCAGTTCTTCAGGGTGAGGTGATCATTTTGACTGTCATGTTAATATGATGACTTCTTGATGAGACCACCTGCTGTCCAACTCCTGGTTATTCTGCCTACTTCCGGCTTTTAGGGATATTAAATAACATGAATTGGGGGGTTTTTTAAAAGTATTTCTCTTTTTTCTTTTTAAATTATTGATCATATTTAAATTCAACAACTTTTAAGACTTTTTTCTTTCTTAGATGATACAGAGATCAACCATATACTCATTTATTTATTTTTTTAATATGTATTCAGTAAAATTTACTCTTTCTGGTATACAATTCTATGAATTTTGGCAAGTGCATAGAGTCATGTGAAAATCACCATAATTAAGATACAGAATAGTTCTGTCATCCCGAAATATTCCCTTGTGCTGCCCTTTTGGAATAAAACCCTCTTTCCTATACTCTGGTAATCACTAATCTGTTCTCCATCCATATAATTTCCTTTTTCCAGATGTCATATAGATGGGATCATACAGTATGTAGCTTTTTGAATTTAGCTTATTTCAATTAGCACACTCCTTTGGGATTTCATTCATATTGTCCCATATAGCAATAGTTGATGTCTTTTTATTGCTGAATGGTATTAAATAGTATGGATGTACTACACATTCTTTCATCAGTTAATGGACATTTAGGTTGTTTCCACTTTCTGGCTATTAGGAATAGTGCTGCCATAAATATTCATACACAAGATTTTTTTGTGGACATGTTTTTATTTATCTAGGGTAAATACCTAAGAATAGGATTGCTGGGTTACATGGTAACCCTATGTTTAGCATTTGGAGGAACTACCAAAGTCTTTTCCAGAATGACTGTATCATTGTGCATTCTCATCAGAATTGTATGAGAGTCGCAGTTGTTCCACATCCTTGACAAAACTTGAATTATTTTACACACACATACACACACGTGTATATAAGTATAGAATTATATATATGTATGTGTGTGTATATATATTCTAATTCATCTTTTGACTTTTTGATTATATCTCTTCATGTTATTTAGTATTTGCTCAAGGGGTTTCAACATGCATATCTAACCATTCACAGTCAAGTTAGAGTTAACATTTTACCCCCCCAGGTGAAATGTAGAAGTCTTACAGCCACATAGGTCTATTTATGTTATCCCCTTTATGTTATAGTTGTCATACATATCACACCTACATACACTGAAAATGCCACCAGATAACATACTTTTTGCTTTCAACAGTGATATACATTTTAAAGAACTTAGGAGAAAAATAGTCTATTATATTTATGCATACATTGGCCATTTCTTTTGTTCTTCCCTCATTCCTGAAGTTCCATATTTCCTTCTTTTATCATTTTCCTTTAATCTGAACAACGTAATTTAACATTTCTTTTAGAGAAAGTCTGCTAGCAATGAATTCTCTTATTTTTTCTTCATCTAAGAATGTCTTTATTTTGCTTTCGTATTTTCATTGGATATAGAATTCTGGTTTAACTGTTTTCTTCCTTTTTTTTTTCTTTATAGCACTTTAAAGATGTTTAATGTCTTCTGACCATCATGGTTTCTGATGAGAAACACTCAGTCATTGGAATTGTTCTTATTCAAGTAATGTGTCATTTTATCTGGCTGCTTTCAATATTTTTTACAATTTATCTTTGGTACTCAGCACTTTATGCTAGATCTGCTTTTGGTTTTCTTTGAATTTATTTTATTCTTATTTTGCTGAGTTTATTGAATGTAATTTTATGTCTCCAAACAAATTTGATAAGTTATTAGCCATTATTTCTTCAAAATGTTGGGGTATCAATGTCTTTCTCAGCCAATCAGTATCTTTTTGAGATGCTAATGACACGAATGCTACAACTTACGTTATTGTTCACAGGTCCCTGAGGGTCTTTTCAGTTTTTCATTCCTTTTTTTCTCTGTTCTTCAGATTGGATGATTCTTATTGATCACTCTTCAAGCAATCGGAATCTTTCCTCTGTCATTTTAATTCTATTATTAAGCACATCCAATAAAGCTTTTTTAATTTCAGATATTTTATATTTCAGTTCTAAAATTTCCACTGGGTTTCTTTTTTATAATTTCCTTCTCTTCTGAGGACTTCTACCTTTCCATTAATTTTAAGAGAGTNCAGGATCACGCCCTGAGCCAAAGGCAGACACCCAACTGCTGTGCCACCCAGGCGCCCCCAGATTGGATGATTCTTATTGATCACTCTTCAAGCAATCGGAATCTTTCCTCTGTCATTTTAATTCTATTATTAAGCACATCCAATAAAGCTTTTTTAATTTCAGATATTTTATATTTCAGTTCTAAAATTTCCACTGGGTTTCTTTTTTATAATTTCCTTCTCTTCTGAGGACTTCTACCTTTCCATTAATTTTAAGAGAGTTTGCCTTAATCTTATGTAACATGTTTTTAATAATTGCTTTAAAACATTTGATAATTCCAACATCTGTGTTTTTTCAGTGTTGGCATCTGTTGATTATAATTTTCTTTGAGAATTGGTTTGATTTCCCTAGTTCTTTATATGTTGAGTAATTTTGGATTGTATCCTGGACATGGTGAATATTATGTTGTAAGACTCTGGGACCTCTGTAGAATGTAGACTTCCATTTATTTGCTTTAGGAGGCAATCAACATGGTTAGGCTCAAATCACAAGTTCTGCCTCACCTTTGTGGGCAGTGGTTACAAGGTCTGTTCAGGTTTCAAAACCTTTGCTGTGATCTGCCTCATGTATGTGACACTCAGGAGTTAGTCTGAGACTCATGTGGTGGTTTATGTCATAGTTCATTTCTCAAATTATGCCTCTTTGCTTCTGCTTTATGTGTGGGTTGCTCAGGGGCAAGTCTAAGACATGTATTACTTCATACACAGAATTAGGGGATCCATTTCTCTAGCACTCTCCTCTCTAGGTTTCTCCCCTCCCACACTTTATAGCTCTCAGGGGCCCCTTTTTCTATTTCCTTTGGTCAGAATGTTGGGTTTCTCTTAGAGTTGTAGTCCCCCTCAGGCTTTCTTGCAGTTCCATATCACTGGGCCTTCCCTCAAGGCAAGAAAGTGAGAAAAAATTGTTTCTCTCAGAATTTTTCCTATTGACTCTCACTATGTACCTCTGCAACATGTCCTACCCTTGGGTCAAAACCTATTATAAACGAAGAAAACAAAACCAGGCACTTCGCTACCATTTTAGTCATTCTTCCAGTTTTGTTTTGTTTTTTTTATAAAGGAAGAAAATAAAACCAAGAACTTCACTACTATTTTAGTCATTCTTCAAGTTTTGACTTCTCCATCCAGTCATCCTGGTATTATTTATTTTACTTTTCAGAGTTCTCAGGCCGTTACTTCCTCAGAATTTTTAGCTACAATTAATGGGAGAGACAGGATGTAATGGGTTTACTCCATTTTGGCCAGCATCAGAAGTTCTATCCATTTCCCAGAAGCATTTCAACTTTCGATTATCTGGATCACTATATGGCTATACCTCTGTCCTTTATATACATAGCTTATACAGGTATTTTCCTGAGGATGGATAAGGGAGCATCAATCAGATGTCAAAATAATTTCTGTCTTAAGCAACTGCAAATAAGTCATATTTGTCATACAGCTACTTTCTGTCTTTTCACAAAAAGGAATTCTGCCCACAGGATGGTCTCTGTGACAGTGGTTCATTGTAACTATCTTTCTTGGTCATTGGCACTTACCAGTCTGTGGCAGTTACATGTTATCAGTATAGCATCTGCTAGGTGCTGGCTTAAGTGGCACAAGAAGCACAAACTTCCCTTGGAAGGACATTTGATTTCTGAGATTATTCCACTACAGGTGTGGGTTAGTACTAACCATCCTTCCTCCTACTGCTGTTCTTACATTTTGGTTGGAGTTGGAAATATATTTTATGGCTATACATCTATACATATGTATGTATGTATGTGGCTATATATACATCTATTAATTGGCCTTGATAAAGTTTTTTGTCTAACACAGTTTTCTGCAAATGTTTCTGACTTTGATATTTTTTGCAGGGTTATGGTTTCTTTATACTTTCTTTATATTTCATACTTATTTGATTGAGGAACATAAATAAGTACTGTGTGGGACACTAAAGGCAAAGCTATTCATTCAACAAATATTTCTTGAATTCTTAGTATATGTTAGAAATTGTTTTTGATAGATACTGGGTCTAGAGCTCAGTACAAAACAATCAAGATCTTTTTAGCAGAGCCCACATTCTGGTAAGCAGAATAGATAGGAATCACATAAACAACAAAATATAAATAGTCAAGTAAATCATCAACTATTATTAAGTACTACATAGAGAATTTAAGTTGGGTGACCTGAGAGTAAGTGTAGATGATAACTTTAGAATGAGTGGTTAGGGAAGGCCTCTCTCTGAACAATGATAAGAAGGAGCCAGCCATGAGAAAATCAGGAGTAAGAGCACTGCAGGCAGAGAGATAAAATAAATGCAAATAACCTAATATGAAATTGAATTTGGCATGCATGAGTAACAGAAAGAAGGATAGTATAGTCAGGTAATAGTCAAGGGTTAGAGATGACATCAAAAAGAGGGACATGGGCTAGATCACCTAGGGCCTTTAGAGGCCATTGGTTGAGTTTGGATTTCTCTTCAGATGTGATATGAAGTCTTGGGAGAGTTTGATCAGGAGGAAGATTTGTTATTATTTCCATATTAAAATCTTCTTTGTAGCTCTGTGAGGAAGCAGAGTAACTGGAAGCTGTTGCAGGATCTATCAGTGATGATGGTGATTTAAAATAAGGTGTGTAGCAGAGAAAGCACTGAGAAATAGTTGAATTTGATATGTTTTGGAGATAGAGCTGGCTAGATTTGCTGATGGGTTGGATATGGAGAGTAAGAGAAATAGAGAAAATGAAGTATGGGTTCTAGGTGTCTGGCCTAAGCAATTGGATGAATGATAGTCCACAAATTAGGTTGAAAGCATGGATTTAAGGATATATTTTTGTCTTGTTAAGTTTGAGATGCCAATTAGATACTTAAGTGGAAATGTTGAGAATGCATTGGATATATGAGACTGGAGTTGAGGAGAGATCTATGTTGGAGACATAAATAGTCATCAGGTACTTAAAGACATGAGATTAAATGATATAACCTGTGGATATTGAAGAGGCCTAAGGANTGTTGAGAATGCATTGGATATATGAGACTGGACTTGAGGAGAGATCTATGTTGGAGACTAAATAGTCATCAGGTACTTAAAGACATGAGATTAAATGATATAACCTGTGGATATTGAAGAGGCCTAAGGACTGGACCTGGGCACTCTGCCATTTAAAAGTGGGGTAGAAGAGGGACAAACAAGCACAGGAAACTGAAGAGGAGTGGCCTGTGACATAGAAAGAACATCAGGAAAGTGGATTTAGGCAGTGAAAAGTAGAAATTTTATACACACACATGCACACACACACACATACAAAGAAGCACAATGACTCAGTGCTTTGTATCCTTAGACAAATTTCTTATTGCAAACAACGCATCATATGAAGGAAGAAGGGCTACTAACAAGAAAGCCCTAACAGAAGACAAAGTATTTTGGCAGAGCCCTGAAAGAATAACAGAATTGTGATAGGAATGTGAAATGGAAGAATTTCCCACGCTAAGGAAACAGCATTAACAAAAGATCAATAGTAATGAGTTAGAATTTGCTAACATTCATGTTTATTGTTTGTCAAATTCTGAGGAAAGTGCCTTTTGATCCTAAAAATATATCTACAAGGTAGGTACAATATTCATTCCCATTTTTTTAGATAAGGAACTGATGCCCATAGGAGTTAAGTGACTTCTAACTGGTTAAACAACTAGGAAATGGTTGACGTCTTGATGTGAACCTTTGAGATGATTCCAGAGTCTATGCTCCAGACAGCTACGCCAAGAAAAGCACACAAGGAATATACCTAAACAATGGAAGTTCCAAGTGAAGGCCCCATGCTGTAAAATAAAGTGCAGAAACCTCAAAAAGCATAGGCTTTATACTAAGGGTCATGGTCGTATTTTCCAAAATCTTACAGAAAATTCATAGAAATCCATCAAATCATAGAGTTGTAAGATCCTTAGAGACTATTCAGAATACTCCTTTCTTCATATTTGGGGAATGCATTAGCATAAAGGCTAACAAAAAGAGTCCCTCAAACACATTCATTTAAATAATACAGCAGTTTTTCTTTCTCATATAACAGAGTGAATAGCCTAGATGGTGGAGCAATTCTGCTACACAAGGTCATTCAGGGACATAGGAACTTTCTACCTTATTATATGACCAGCTGTGAGTAGGGGGATGGATAAAATAGGTGATGGGGATTAAAGAGTACACTGATTATTATAAGCACTAAGTAATGTATAGAATTGTTGAATTATTATATTTTATACCTGAAACTACTATAACACTGTATGGTAACTCTACTGGAATAAAAATAATAATAAAAACAGAATTACAATATGATTCAGTAATTCCACTACTGGGTATTTACCCAAAGAAGAAAAAACATTAATTCAAAAAGATATATGCACCCATATGTTATTGCAGCATTTTTTACAATAGCCAAATTATGGAAACAGTCCAAGTGTCCATAGATAGATGAATGGATAAAGAATATGTGATACACACACACACACACACACACACTTGAATATAACTCAGCCATAAAAAAGAATGAAATTTTACCCATTTGCAACATGGAGCTAGAGAGTATAATGCTAAGTGATATAAGTCAGTCAGAGAAAAACAAATACCATAGAATTTCACTCATGTGGAATTAAAGAAATTAAGCAAATGCACAAAAGGAAAAAACAGATTTCTGCCTGTATTCTCCTCTAGGATTTCGATGGTTTCCTCTCTCACATTTAGGTCTTACATCCATTTTGAATTTCTTTTTGTGTATGCTGTAAGAAAGTGGTCCAGTTTCATTCTTCTGCATGTTGCTGTCCAGTTTTCCTAACACCACTTGGTGAAGAGACTATCTTTTTTCCATTGGATATTCTTTTCTGCTTCGTTGAAGATTAGTTGACCTTACAGTTGTGGGTCCATTTCTGGGTTCTCTATTCTGTTCCATTGATCTGTGTGTCTGTTTTTGTGCCAGTACCATACTGTCTTGATGACTACAGCTTTGTAATATAGCTTGGAGTCTGGAATCATGATGCCTCCCATTTTGAAACAACAGGTATTGGCCAGGATGCAGAGAAAGGGGAACCCTCTTACGCAGTTGGTGGGAATGAAAACTGGTGCAGTCACTCTGGAAAACAGTTTGGAGGTTCCTCAAAAAGTTAAAAATAGAACTACCCTACGATCCAGTAATTGCACTGCTAGGTATTTACCCAAAGGATACAAAAATACAGATTCAGGGGGATGCATGCATGCCGATATTTATAGCAGCATTATCAACAATAACCAAATTACGGAGAGAGCCCAAATGACCCATCAACTGATGAATGGATAAAGAAGAGGTGATGTATATACACGATGGAATATTACTCAGCCATCAGAAAGATTTGCAACGATGTGAATGGAGCTAGAGTGTATTATGCTAAGTAAAATAAGTCAGAGAAAGACAAATACCATATGATCTCACTCATATGTGGAATTTAAAAAAGAAACCAGATGAACATATGGGAAGGGGGGAAAGAAAAAAGGAGAGAGGGAAACAAGCCATAAGTGACACTTAATGATAGAGAACAATCTGAAGGTTGATGGAGGGAAGTGGGTGAGGGATGGGCTAGATGGGTGATGAGTATTGAAGAGGTTACTTGTTGTGATGAGCACTGGGTGTGATATGTAAGTGATGAATCACAGAATTCTACTCCAGCAACCAATATTGCACTGTATGTTAACTAAAATTTAAATTAAAAAAGTAATAAAAATAAATAAAGTCAAACCGGTAAGAATAAAGGTCAGGGATAGAAATTGGACTTTTTTTAAAAAACAAGTTTAAAAAAAACCCAAGCAGAGAAACAAAAAGACAGACATAACTATAGAGAACAAACTGATAGTTACCAGAAGGGAGGTGGGTGGAGGGATGAGTGAAATAGATGAATGGGATTTAGAGTACATTTATCATGATGAATACTGAGTGAATTGTTCTATAACTATATATTTTTAATTTTTTTATTTACATTCAAGTTGGTTAACATACAGTGTATTAGTGTCACAGCTAGAATTTAGTGACTCATCAGTTGCATGTAACACCCAGTGCTCATTGCTTCAAGTGCCCTCCTTAAGGCCCATCACCCAATTACCCCATCCCCCCACCCACCTCACCTCCATCAACCCTCAGTTTGTTCTATATAGTTAAGAGTCTCATGGTTTGCTTCCCTCTCTCTTTTTTTCCTTCCCATATGTTCATGTGTCTTGTTTCTTAAATTCCACATGACTAAAATCATATGGTAGTTGTCTTTCTCTAATTGACTTCCTTCGATTATCATAATACCCTCTACCTCCATCCATGTCATTGCAAATGACAAGATTTCATTCTTTTTGATGGTTGAGTAATATTCCATTATATATACACACACACACACGCACCACCTGTTCTTTATCCATTCATCTGTAAATGGACATCTGGGCTCTTTCCATACTTTGGCTGTTGTGGACATTGCTGCTATAAACATTGGGGTACATGTGCCCCTTTGACTCACTGTTTGTAGAACTATGTTTGAATTGCTATGTTTGAATAAATACCTAGCCATTGCACTACTAGGTATGTATCACTGTATTTTACTATACTATTTAATATAATGTTATACATTAATTATACTGGGATTAAAATAATTAATTAATTTAAAAATATATGACATTTGCAAATAAAAAAATTTACCTTAGTGAGAAATAATAATTTCCATGTGATACAAATATACCCATTTTTAAGTGACCAGTCTGATGCATTTTGAGAAATATATACACTTGTGAACTAACACTTCAATTCAATTAAAGAACAGTTCCACCACCCCAGCAAAGCTCCCCTACTCCACTTTGAAATCAGTCGCTACCAGCACCCCAATGTAGTTCCAGACAATCTCTGATATACTTTCTTACAAAACTGACTGGGTTTTTTTGTTTTTGTTCAAAAATTTCAGGGGCACCTGGGTGGCTCAGTCATTAAACGTCTGCCTTTGGGGTTCTGGGATTGAGCCCTGCATCAGGCTCCCTGCTCCGCTGGAAACCTGCTTCTTCTTCTCCCACTCCCCCTGCTTGTGTTCCCTCTCTCGCTATCTGTCTCTCTCTCTCTGTCAAATAAATAAATAAAATCTTTAAAAATTTTTTCATATAAATAGGATCATACAGTAAGTGTTCTTTTGTTTCTGGCTTCTGTTGGTCAGTATAATGTTTTTGAGATTCATCCATATTTTTGCATGTATCAAGAGTTCATTCGTTTTTAATGCTGCTAGTCCTCCATTGTATGGATATACTTCAATTTATCTATTCGCCAGTTGGTGAATATTTGCATTGCTTTCAGTTTGGGGCTCCAATGCATACAGCTGCCATTATTGTTTGTGTGCCAGCCCTTTGTAAAGGCGTATATTTTTATTTCTTATTGGGTAAATAGCTAAGAGCAAACTTGCTGGCTCAGAGTGTAAGTTCAAGTCTAGCTTTAAGAGAGATTATTAAATTTTTTTCCAAAATAGTTGTTACATTTACATTTCCACAAGTAACTATGAGTGTTCCCATTGCTGAACATCCTAGCCAACAGTTGATATTAGTCTCTATTTTTAGTTTTATCCATTCTAGTAAGTGTATAGTGGTATCTCATTATGGTTTTATTTTGTCCTTTCTGATGACTAATTATTTTACCATATGTTCATGTACTTACCAGCCATTCACATATCAGCCTTTGTGAAGTGTCTGTTCAAATTGTTTGCACATTTTTATTGGTTTGTCTTTTTATTGTGTTGTAAGAGTTCTTTATACATTCTAGACATAAATTATTTTGCAGAGATTACTAAGAAATTTTCTTTTTGTCTGTAGGTTGCATTTGCATTTTTTTAGCAGTATATCTTTTAAGAGCATATTTTTATAGTTTGGTGAAACCCAGTTTAAAATTTTCTGTAGGGTTCATTCTTTGTATAACTCAAATAAAATTTTAGAGATCTTCCAGAAGTTTCAGGTCTTTAGCTTCCATATTCAGGTATACGATACATTTTGATTTTTTATTTGATACATTAAATTTTATATATAGTGTGAAGTAAGAGTTGAAGTTTATATTTTTTCCATATTCATATCAAGTGATTTCAGCAACGTTTGTGGAAAGGACTATCCTTTCCTCCCATTGACTCACCATGGCACTTTTGTCAAAAATTAATTACCAGGGTCCAGTCCAAGATGGCAGAGGTGTAGGAGACCTCAGTCTTATCTGGTCCCAGGAATTCAGCTAGGTAGCTATCAAATCATTCTGAACACCTGCAAACTCAACCAGCAATCTAAGAAAAGAATAGTTGCAACTCTGCAAATAGAAAAGCAACCACTTTCTGCAAGAATGAGAAGATGGAAAAACTCACCTCAAAAAAGAGAACAAGAGGCAGTACTGACTGCTAAGAAAATAATCAGTATGGACATAAGTAAGATGTCAGAACTAGAGTTCAGAATAATGATTATAAAGATACTAGCTAGGCTTGCAAAAAGCATAGAAGACACTAGGGAATCCCTTTCTGGAGAAATAAAGGAACTAAAATCTAATCAAGTTAAAATCAAAAAGCCTATTAATGAGATGCAATCAAAAATGGAGGCTCCAATTGCTAGGATAAATGAGGCAGAAGATGGAATTAGTGATACAGAAGACAAAATGATGGAGAATAAAAAAGCTGGAAAAGAAAGAGAGAGAGAGATAAACAACTACTGGACCACGAGGGGAGAATTTGAGAGATAAGTGATACCATAAAGTGAAACACTATTAGAATAATAGGGATCCCAGAAGAAGAGGAAAGAGAGAGGGGGGCAGAAAGTATATTGGAGCAAATTATAGATGAGAACTTCCCTAATCAGGCATCCAAGTCCAGAAGGCACAGAGAACCCCCCTCAAAATCAATAAAAATAGGTCAACACACCGACATATAATAGTGAAGCTTGCAAATGTCAGAGACAAAGAGAAAATCCTGAAAGCAGCTTGGTGCAAGAGGTCTGTAACCTACAAGGGTAGAGACATTAGGCAGTAGACCTATTCACAGAGACCTGGCAGGCCAGAAGGGACTGGCATGATATATTCAGAGTGCTAAATGAGAAAAATATGCAGCCAAGAATACTTTATCCAGCAAAGATGTCATTCAAAATAGAAGGAGAGATAAAAAGCTTCCAGGACAAACAGAAACTAAAAGAATTTGTGATCACCAAACCAGCCTTAAAAGAAATACTAAAAGGGATCCTTTAAGCGAAGAGAAAACCCAAAAGTAACATAGACCGGAAACAGTGACTTTACAGGTAATACAATGGCACTAAATTCATATCTTTCAACAGTTGCTCTGAATATAAATGGACTAAATGCCCCAATCAAAAGACACAGGGTATCAGAATGGATAAAAAAGCAAGACCCATCGATATGCTGTCTGCAAGAGACTCACTTTAGACCCAAGAAACTTCCAGATTTAAAGTGAGGGGTTGGAAAACCATATATCATGCTAATGGACATCAAAAGAAAGCTGGGGTGGCAATCCCTATATCAGACAAATTAAATTTTAAACCAAAGACTGTAATAAGAGATGAAGAAGGGCAATATATCATACTTAAAGGGTCTATCCAACAAGAAGATCTAACAATTGTAAGTCTTTTTGCCCCTAACATGGGAGCAGCCAATTATATAAACCAATTAATAACAAAATTAAAGAAACACATTGATAAAAATACAATAATAGTAGGGGACTTTAGCACCCCACTCACTGCACTGGACAGATTTTCTAAGCAGAAGATCAACAAGGAAACAAGTGCTTTGAATGACACACTGGACCAGATGGACTTAACAGATATATTCAGAACACTCCATCCTAAAGCAACAGAATACACATTCTTCTCAAGTGCACAATGGAACATTCTCCAGAATAGATCACATACTGGGTCACAAATCGGGTCTCAACCAGTACCAAAAGATTGGGATTATTCCCTGCCTATTTTCTCACCACAATGCTTTGAAACTGTAGCTCAATCACAGGAGAAAATTTAGTAAGAACTCAAATGCATGGAGGCTAAAGAGCATTCTACTAAAGAATGAATGGGTCAACCATGAAATTAAAGAATTTTAAAAATTCATGAAAACAAATGAAAATAAAAACACAACTGTTCAAAACTTTTGGATGCAGCAAAGGTGGTCCTAAGAGGTAAGTACATAGCAATGCAAGCCTTTCTCAAAAAATTAGAAAAGTCTCAAACACACAAGCTAACCTTACACCTAAAGGATCTGGAGAAAGAACAGTAAATAAAGCCTAATTCAAGCAGGAGAAGAGAAATAATAAAGATTAGAGCAGAAATCAATGAAATAGAAATCAAAAGAAGAGTAGAACAGATCAATGAAACTAGGAACTGCTCTTTGAAAGAATTAATAAGATTGATAAACCCAAAGCCAGACTTATCAAAAAGAAAAGAGAAAGGACCCAAAAAAATAAAATCATGAATGAAAGAGGAGAGACCACAACCAACACTGAAGAAATACAACCAATTATAAGAACATAGTAGGAGCAACTATAGGCCAAAAAATTAGGCAATCCGGAAGAAATGGATGCATTCCTAGAGACATATAAACTACAAAACTGAGTCAGGAAGAAATAGAAAACCTGAAAAGACCCATAACCAGCAAGGAAATGGAAGCACTAATCAAAAACCTTCCAACAAACAATAGTCCAGGGCCAGTCTTCCCAGGAGAATTCTACCAAACATTTAAAGAAGAATTAATACCTATTCTTCTGAAGCTGTTTCAAAAAATAGAATTGGAAGGAAAACTTCCAAAATCTTCCTATGAGGCCAACATTACCTTGATCCCAAAACCAGACAAAGACCCCACCAAAAAGGAGAATTACAGACCAATATCCTGATGAACATGAATGCAAAGATTCTCACCAAAATACTAACCAATAGGATCCAGCAGTACATTGAAATGGTTATTCACCACGACCAAGTGGGATTTATTCCTGGGCTGCAAGCATGGTTTAACACCTGCAAATCAATCAATCAATGTGATACACTACATAAATAAAAAAAAAGGACAAGAACCATATGATCCTCTCAATAGATACAGAAAAAACATTTGACAAAGTACAGCATCCTTTCTTGATTAAAACTCTTCACAGCATAGGGATTGTGGAAACATACCTCAATATCATAAAACCATATACAAAAAGCCCACAGCAAATATCATTCTCAATGGGGAAAAACTGAGAGCTTTTCCCCTAAGGTAAGGAACACGGCAGGAATGTCCACTATCACCACTGCTGTTCAACATAGCACTAGAAGTCCTAGCCTCAGCAATGACATAACAAAAAGAAATAAAAGACATCCGAATTGGCCAAGAAGTCGTCAAACTTTCACTCTTTGCAGATGACATGGTATTCTATGTGGAAAACCCAAGAGACTCCACCCCAAAATCTCTAGAACTCATACAGCAATTCAGCAAAGTGGCAGGATATAAAATCAACGCACAGAAGTCAGTTGCATGTCTATACACTAACAATGAGACAGAAGAAAGAGAAATTAAGGAGTCAATCCCATTTACAATTGCACTGAAAACCATAAGATATCTGGGAATAAACCTTACCAAAGAGGCAAAGGATCTATGTTCAGAAAACTATAGAACAGTCATGAAAGAAATTAAGGAAGACACAAAGAAATGGAAAAACATTCCATGCTCATAGATTGGAAGAACAAATAACGTTAAAATGTCTATGCTGCCTAGAGCAATCTCTACATTCAATCCAATCCCTATCAAAATACCATCAACTTTTTTCACAGAGCTGAAACAAATAATCAAAAATTTGTATGTATGGAACCAGAAAAGACTCCAAATAGCCAAAGTAATGTTGAAAAAGAAAATCAAAGATGGTGGCATCACAATGCCTGACTTCAACCTCTATTACAAAGCTGTAATCATCAAGACAGTATGGTACTGGCACAAAAATAGACACATAGATCAATGGAAGAGAATAGAGAACCCAGAAATGGACCCTCAACTCTGTGGTCAACTAATCTTTGACAAAGCAGGAAAGAATATCCAATGGAATAAAGACAGTCTCTTCAACAAATGGTGTTGGGAAAACTAGACAGCCACATGCAGAAGAATGAAACTGGACCACTTTCTTACACTATACACAAAGGTAAACTCAAAATGGATGAAAAACCTGAATGTGAGACAGGAATTCATCAAAATCCTAGAGGAGAACACAGGCAGCAACCTCTTCGACCTTGGCTGCAGCAACTTCTTGCTAGACACGTCTCTAAAGGCAGGGGAAACAAAAGCAAAAATGAACTATTGGGACTTCATCAGGTTAAAAAGCTTTTGCACAGCAAAGGAGACAGTTGACAAAACCAAAAGACAACTGACAGAATGGGAGAAGATATTTGCAAATGACATATCAGATAAAGGGCTAGTATCCAAAATCTATAAAGAACTTATCAAACTCAATACCCAAAGAACAAAAAATCCAATCAAGAAATGGGCAGAAGACATGAACAGACATTTCTCCAAAGAAGACATACAAATGGCCAACAGAGACGTGAAAAAATGTTCCGCATCACTTGGCATCAGGGAAATGCAAATCAAAACCACAACAAGATACCACCTCACACCAGTCGGAATGGCTAAAATTCACCACTCAGGAAACAATAGATATTGGGGAGGATGCAGAGAAAGGGGAAACCTCTTACACAGCTGGTGGAAATGCATGCTGGTGCAGCCACTCTGGAAGACAATATGGAGGTTCCTCAAAAGGTTGAAAATAGAGCTACCCCATGACCCAGCAATTGCGCTATTGGATATTTACCCCAAAGATACAAATGTAGTCATCCAAACGGGCACCTGCACCCTAATGTTTATAGCAGCAATGTCCACAATTGCCAAACTATAGAAGGAGCCCGGATGTCCATTGACAGAAGAATGGATAATGAAGATGTGGTATCTATATACAATGGAATACTACTCAGGCATCAAAAAATGAAATCTTGCCATTTTCAATGATGTGGATGGAACTAGAGGGTGTTATGCTAAGCGAAATAAGTCAATCAGAGAAAGACAGTTGTATGATCTCACTCATATGTGGAATTTAAGAAAAAACAGAGAATCATAGGGGAAGAGAGGAAAAAATAAAACAAAATGAAATCAGAGAGGGAGACAAACTGTAAGAGACTTTGAAGCATAGCAAACGAACTGAGGGTTGCTGGAGGGGAGAGGAGTGAGGGGATGGGGTAACTGGGTGATGGACATTAAGGAGGGCATGTGATGCAAAGAGCACTGGGTATTATATAAGACTGGTGAATCACTGACCTCTACCTCTGAAACCAATAATACATCATATGTTAATTGAATTTAAATAAAAATAAATAAATTCATAAAAAATTAATTATCATGTATGTGTGGGTCCATTTTTGGACTCTCTATTCCTTTCAAATTATTTATATGTCTCCCTAGAATACCACAGTCTCTTGAAATCAAGTATTGTAAGTCCTCACACTTTGCTCTTCTCTTTCATGACTTTTTGACTCTACTAAGCCCTTTGCATTTCCAATAAAAATTAAAAATCAACTTGTCAATTTCTACAAAATAAGCCTTTTGCCATCTTGGAACTGCACTGAATCCATAAATCAGTTTGGGGAGAATGGACATCTTAACAATATTCAATCTTTTCATCTATGAGCATGACATACCTCTCCATTTACTGAAGTCCATTTTATTTCTCTCAGGTATGTATCATATTTGCCAGTGCATAGTTCTTACATCCATGTTTGTAAACTTATTTTTAAATATTTCCTATTTGTAATGCTGTTATAAATAGTAAATTTAAATTTTTTTCTAATCTTCCATTGCTAGAATGTACAAATCCCATAAGTTTTTATATTGTCCTTGGATACTACAACCTTGCTAAATTTCATTGGAATTTTCTTTGTATATGATCGTGTTATCATCAAATAGAGTTTTACTTATTCCTTGCCTATTTGAATGACTTTTTTTTTACCTTATTTATTAGCTAGAATGGCCAGCAAATTTGTGGTTACAAGGGGGGAGAGAAGATATACTTAATTTGTTTCCAATCTTAAGGAGAAAGTGTTCAATCTTTCATCATTAATGACATTAGGTATTAGCTTTCTGTAGATGATGATATATAAAAATTCATTCAAAATGATTGATAGATTCCACTAGTGGAAATGATTAATAGTGGCCCTAAATTCTTTTTTTTTTTTTTGCGTATAGTCCATTTTTCTAGCACCATTTATTGAAAAGACTTATCTCTTTCATTTTGTTCCACTGATCTATATGATTCAGATCTTGGGGCACCTGGGTTGCTCAGTCAGTTAAGCATCTGCCTTCAGCTCAGGTCATGACCTGGGATAGAGCCCTGTATCAGGCTCCCTGCTCAGCGGGGAGTCTCCTTCTTCTGCCCCTCACCCCCCTCATGCTCTCTCTCGCTCTCTCTCTCTCTCTCTCGCTCTCACTCTCACTCTCTCTCTCTCAAATAAATAAAATCTTTAAAAAAATAATTTAGATCTATATTTGCATAAATGCTTCTCTATACTGATAACCAGCCCTATAATCAGTGTAAATGCTCCAACTTTGTTGTTTTTAAAAAATTTTAGCTACTGTAGGTCCTTTCATTTTTCATATGAATTTCATAAATAGCTTGTCAATTTCTTCAAAATGCCTTCTGGAATTTCAGCTGAGATTTATTGAATCTATAGATAAATTAGGAAAGAATGGACATCCTAACATTTAGTCTTCCAAACCATGAACCTGTTATACAGCTTCTTTTAGTTAGATCTTTAATTTCTCTTAGCTGTGTTTTGTGGGGTTTAGTAAACAGGTTGAACGTATGTTGTTAAATTTATCCAAAAGTAGTTCATATTTTTGATGCCTTTCTAACTAATACTTGCATTTCAATATCTTTTTTTTTAAGATTTTATTTATTTATTCGACAGAGAGAGACAGCCAGCGAGAGAGGGAACACAAGCAGGGAGAGTGGGAGAAGAAGAAGCAGGCTCATAGCGGAAGAGCCTGATGTGGGGCTCGATCCCAGAACGCCAGGATCACGCCCTGAGCCGAAGGCAGACACTTAACCGCTGTGCTACCCAGGCGCCCCATACATTTCAATTTCTAATTTTCTCTTGCTACTATGTAGAAATACAATTTGTTTATATATATATATGGACCTTGCATTTTCCAACTTTGCTATCCTTGCTTATTTGTTAACACTGGGAGCTTTTTTGTGGTAGATTCCATACAATTTTCTACATACATGATCATGTTACCTATGAATGAAGACAGTTTTATATCTCCTTACCAATCTGTATGCCATTTTTTTTGCCTTAATGCACTGTCTGTTTTAGGAGGAAAGCATTCAGTTGTTTTGAGTATGCTATTAGCTGTAAGATTCACTAGGTGTTCTTTGTCAGATTATGGCATTTCCTTTCCTTTCCATTCCATTTCCAGTGTGCTGTAAGTTTTTGAAATGGATAGCTGTTAACTTTTGTCAAATGCTTTTTTGTATCTGTTGAAATTATCATTTTTGCCTCTTTGTTGAAATTATCATTTTTGCCTGTTTTTTAAATTTAAATTCAATTAATTAACATATAGTGTTTATTGGTTTCAGAGGCATAGTTTAGTGATTCATCAGTTGCTTATAACACCCAGTGCTCATTACTTCACGTGTCCTCCTTAATGTCCTTCGCCCAGTTACCCCATCCCTCCAGCCACCTCCCCTCCAGCAACCCTGTTTGTTTCCTGGAGTTAAGAATCTCTTATGGCTTGTCTCCCTCTATGATTTATTCTCACTTTATTTTTCCCTCCCTTCCTTTATGATCCTCTGTTTTGTTTCTTAAATTCCACATATGAGTGAGATCATATAATTGTCTTTCTCTGATAGACTTATTTCATTTAGCATAATACCTTCTAGTTCCATCCACATCATTGTAAATGGCAAGATTGCTCTCTCTCTCTTTTTTTAAGATATTTATTTATTTATTTATTTATTTATTTATTTATTTATAAGCGAGAGAGAGAGAGAGAGAGAGAGAGAGCAAGGGGTAGGGAGGGGTAGAGGGAGAGGAAGAAGCCCATTCCCCACTCAGCAGGGAGCCCAATGTGAGGCTCAATCCCAGGACCCTGAGATCATGACCTGAACCTAAGGCAGAAGCTTAACCAAATGAGCCACCCAGGCACCCGACAAGATCTCTTTTTTTATGGCTGAGTAATATTCCAGTGTGTGTGTGTGTGTGTGTGTGTGTGTGTGTACAAAATGTGTGTATATATATATATACACCACATCTTCTTTATCCATTCATCTGTCAATGGCATTTTTGCTTATTAACATGGAAAATTACACCAATTAATTTTCTTTTTTTAATAATAATATTTTATTATGTTATGTTAGTCACCATACAGTACATCCTTAGTTTTTGATGTATTGTTCCATGATTCATTATTTATGTATAACACCCAGTGCTCCATGTAATACGTGCCCTCCTTAATACCCATCACCAGCCTGTCCCAATCCCCCACTCCCCTCCCCTCTGAAGCCCTCAGTTTGTTTCCCAGAGTCCATAGTCTCTCATGCTTCATTCCCCCTTCTGTCTACCCCCCCTTCATTCTTCCCTTCCTTCTCCTACCGACCAATTAATTTCAAATACAAAACAACTTTAAATTCTTGAAATAAATCCCACTTGATCATGATGTGATTTTTTTAATATTGCAGAATTACCTTTGCTAAAATTTTGTTGGGGTTTTTGTATCTATATTCATGAGGGATATTTGTCTAGTTTTCTTTGGCTGCAATGTCTTCGTATGGTTTTCATATTCAGGTAATGTTGCCCTCATAGAATTAGAGAGTGGTTCGTCCTTTTTTTATTTTCTGTAAGAGCAAATGTTGATTTGGTATGGTTTCTTCCTTAAATGTTTGGTAGAATTCACCAGTGTAGCCATATGAGCCTACAGTTTTCTTTGTGGTCAGAGTTAATTTCCAAATACTTGGGGATTTTCTAGATCTTTTTCTTATTGATTTCTTATGCAGTCCTGTGGGGTAACACAGCATACGGTCTATGATATTATTCTTTAAAATATTTTGAGTCTTGTTTATAGTCTATCTAGTTTAATGTTGCAATGTGCCTTTGAAATAAATCCATGTTATTTCTTGGTGGTGGAATGTTCTACATGTGTCCATTACGTCAAGTTGGTTGATGGTGTTTTTCCAGTCTTCCGTATCTTTACTGATTTTGTGTCTTTCTCTTCTGTCAATTAGTGAAGTAAGAGTGGTGACATCTGCAACTATCATTGCAGATTTGTCTGTTTCGGTTTTAAGTTCTGTCAGTTTTTGCTTAATCTACTTTGAGGCACATAAACATTTTGAATTTTATGTCATTTCAATAAATCGGTATCATTAAGAGCTATCTCTTTTTTCAAGTTTTTATTCAAATTTCAGTTAGTTAACATACAGTGTAATATTAGTTTCAGTGTATAGTATGGTGATTCATCTTTCCCATACACACCTGGTGCTTATTACAAGTGTACTACTTAATCCCCATCACCTATTTCACCCATCCCCACTCCCACCTCCCCTCTGGTAACCATAAGTTTGTTCTCTTTAGTTAAGAATCTGTTTCTTGGTTCACCTCTCTCTCTCTTTCTTTTTTTTCCCCTTTGCTTATTTGTTTTGTTTCTTAAATTCCACATATGAGTGGAATCATATGGTATTTGTCTTTCTCTGACTTATTTCACTTAGCATAATACTCTCTAGCTCCATCCATTAAATATAAAGTTATGAATATGTTAAAACTGAAAGAATAGAAATATATGTACCATACAAAAACAAATCATAAGAAAACCAAAGTGCCTATATTAATAACAGAGAAATAGACTTCAGAATAATAAATGCTATTACAGATAAAAAGAGATAGTTCTTTGCGTGGTTTCTTTTGATTTGTTTTTTGTATGATATATGTATATATTCTTTCAGTTTTAACATATTTATATCTTTATATTTAATGTCTGAGCTTTAGTTCATGTCCTCCAAGAATGAGGTGCCAAGGCAGGATTAGACGTGCAAAAAATGTATTAGGTAAAACACCTGTGAGGGAAAATTGTAAGACTGTGGTAGCAGATCTGATTCATACACTCAGAAAGTCAAATGGGGGGGAAACCCTCACAATAACATTTTTTATTTTTTTATTTTTTTAAAGATTATTTATTTTAGAGAGAGAGACAAAGTGTGCGAGTGGGGAGAGGGACAGAGGGAGAGAGAGAGGGGAAGCAGGGAGTGTGATGCAGGGCTCGATCCCAGGACCCTGAGATCATGACCTGAGTTGAAACCAAGAGTAAGATGCTTAACTGACTGAGCCACCCAGGTGCCCCCCCCACAATAACATTTCTTAAATTACCACTTCAGTTATATTTACAATCTTCCCATTATCCATAAATATTATATTTATTTAGTAATTTTCTTTATAATCTCCCCCCCTTTCATGGATTTTTAAAAAGATTTTATCTATCCATTTGAGAGAGAGAAAGAGCAGGAGCAGAGGGAGCTCCAGAGGGAGAGGGAGAAGCAGACTCTCCCTACTGAGCAGGGAGCCCAATGTGGGGCTCGATCCCAGGACCCCAGGACCATGACCTGAGCCAAAGGCAGACACTTAACCAACTGAGCCGCCGAGGTGCCCCTAATCTCCCCCCTTTAAAATGTATTTTTAAAAGAAACATATCAAGCATAGATAAAAGAGCTTGCCCTAGTTGTTTCCCAAGCCGGCTTTATATGTGACTACATGAAGCGAGCCAAAAGCTAGGGCTCCTGAGAACACAGGAACAGGCAGCAAGAACACTGTCCATTTTGGAAGAGGTGTGTGCCCACTCACAGTGTACTCATCTGCACTCACTGGTCCCTCTGCTTGTCTGTTTCCTCTGCCAAACCCAGGGGCTATGGATGCCCCTGCCCCAGGTTAAAACCCTGTCACTGGCACTGGCCAAGAACCAACTGCCCCTGGATTGTTTTGCCAGACCTGTTTGGGTAGAGAAGGATATGTACATAATACTGAAATAATTTCACATATGACTAATAGTAATTTTTCCCCACTCGTGTCACTTCTCTCATTTTTCCTTTTCATGAATGCTTTCCTGGCAAGTAGTACAAAACATCAGGTGTGTAGGGAAGACCTTTTCATCACTGGATTCTAATCTCAATTCTCATCCCGCTGAAACATATTATTTATGAGACCATCTTCACCACATTATTTTTATAAACTCACGTTTACCCTGCTTATTATCTCTCCTTACCATGTTGGCATATACATATCTGAAGCCCTAAATCCCTTCAGGATTTTTTTCTTATGTTAATCTCTAATATCCCCCATATTCATTTTTTTAAATATTGCCTTGTGTTCCCTTTAGTAACTGGTTTCAGAAGTTTATCAGGTCATATTTTCTACTCTTTCATCATATTCGGTGTAAGCAAATATATTTATCCCTATGCTTTGAGATGCCTTCTAACTTGAACAAAGAACACAATTCTTCTGATACCTAAAGCTACAGTTTAGAAATTCATACTCTAGTTCCTTAATAGACAACTATAATTGACTATCCACTAAGCTTGCCAGGTACTCTTCTGGGCCCTGAGAATACAGTGGTAAATAGGACCTGTGAAGTCCTTGATCTCACAAAGCTTACATTCTAGATGGAAGAGACCGACATACAAGCCAATAAATGTCACAAAGTAATTAATGCCAGAGAGTAAAACAGGGAGATGATATTGTAGTCTAACGGCTATTTTATTTCTGGTCGTGGAAGTTATCTTTGAAGAGGTGACATTGGAGCTGGATCTGAATAATAAGGAGCCAGTCACATGAAGTTCTGGAAGAAGAGCCTTCCACAGAGTGGCCATCAAGTGCAAATGCCCTCAGGTGGGAATGAGCTTGAGCTTGCTTGAGAGATAGGAAAAAGGACAGTGAAACAGGAGCAGAGTGAGCGATGGGGAGAATGAGAGAAGATGAGTTTCAAGAGGTCAGCAGTACACAGATCATAAGCAGGCCATAGCAGTCGTTTGGAAGGACTGTGTATTTCATGAGAAGGTACTGGAGAGTTTTAAGTAGGGGTTCCGTATGATCTGATTTAGATTTTACCAAGGTTGATTCCCTTGGAAGCCCTTTACCAACCAGAGCTGCCTTTCTCTTCCCAGTTTTGTTCTCCAACAGCAGGAGGAGGAAGGAAAGCAAACACTCCCTGTGTTACCAAGTCTTTCCATTTCTTGTCTAAGTCATAGGCCACCTTGGTCTTTGCTGATAGTCATTGGACACCATAGGAATGAGCAGAAGAGAACATTGGTAGAGTGTTTGGCACAGCATTCTGTGCCCTTCATCTCTGATATCTGCTCCAAAATGATAGCACGGCTTCCTGCGAGAAGGCAGGTCTACCTAGGTTCTGATCTAAAGAGGTGTGTTCTGAGGAATGTGGGGCAGATTTGCAGGATAACAGCTGAGTGCAGAGTTACAGAGATTTAGTGGAAAAGATCGTTTATTCAAGAAAAGACAATTAAAATGTAGATCTAAATGTCACCTCCAATTGTTTGGCATCTGTGTCACTGACTGCTGTTGTTTTCTGCTATTTCTCTTTGGTTCTGAAGTTTGCATTTCTAAAATGGCGACCCGAGTTTCACACAACCTGTAATTTAGAAATGTTCTATGCTGTAAATTGTACTTTGCTTTCGGTAAAAGCACTTACGTGTCAAGTGGCAAAACAAGAATGTCATGAAAGAAGGTGAAGTTCCCCATTAAAGAAAGAGAAATTGGGTAAAGATCTGCTAATGTGTACCACAGAAAATAAAAGGGATGGTGATATTAACATGCCGATCAACTTAGCCTTATAATACAGTGATTTTCAAACGTTAGAGGAGCCTTCATGAGCCTGTGTTGTCGTAGTGGAATAATGCCAGAGGATGCTGTTTTCAGAAGGTCAGAGTTCCACAGCTGCTCAATCAGTATGTCGAGAATTGGTCTTTAATCTTTCGGCTTCTTTGTAGTTCTGACATTGTGTCCTTTCTGTTTTTGCTATATGGAAACATGCCTGCAGCTAATACTGTTACTTGTTATACTGTGACATTTCCCCTCTCTTCTTCATAACAACAACAACAACAACAACACCAGAAGCTACTATTTATAGAGTGCTAAGCACTTTGCATCATGATTTGACCTAATTTTCAGGAGGCCTGTCAGTCAGGTGTTGAACCCAATTTCCAGATGAGGAAACTGAGGCTGCTTCCATGGAACCGACAATACGGCTGTATTCAGGGAGAGGTGAGGAGATGGGAGCCTTAAGGACAATACTGTTGCCTCTTTTTCGGCACCACAGACTCAGCCAAGTGGGTACAGCTTGGCAGCTTCTACAGGTGGCTTTGCTAGTATTAAACAGAAAACTCAAATCTCACTGTCATTTGAAGAAGGGACCTTTAAACTTTCTGCTCCTATTTAGCTTGCCGTAGACTGTCTGTCTAATAAGAAATAGACTTCCAACTCTCAAGTAGTCTGTATATAAAAGCTGCGCTATGAACAGAAGATATATAACACCTAATTATTGCCCAACAACTATAATTTGCATAGGGTAATATAGTATATTAAGTTCTTCTCTGTTGCCTTCCAACTAGATTAAATTCAGCTTGAAAGTTGCACTTCTGGTAAAAATTACAGCTTTTCTTTCAGTGAAAATGCTTGGTGCCCAAGCACTTATTAAAACTAGAATTCCTAAGAGGCAGATTTGAAAAGAGAGAAGTGCAGTTGTTGGCACTAAAGGGAAGGAAGCTGTGCTTTCATCCCCACATTTCTTTTCATTTGAAAAGAGGACTGAGAGGATGGGAAGTGTACAAGTCCTTTTTTATTTCTGTGACATTAGAAGATGCGAGAAAACACCACGACTGGCTCTCTGAACCAGTTGTGATTGCATCCTGTTACAAATGCATGTGACTGCGTCAAAAATACCAATACCTTCCTCTCAAGATAAGATCACATTACTTTCAATTTGATCCTGACTATTTAATCTAAGGAAGCTTCACAAAAACAATTTATCTCTATTCTGTGTGAGAAAAACGTGCATACTCGCAGCGGGAGTTCTGATTATACTATTTATTTGAAAACCACCAGCCTTAGCACAGCCTCTGCTGCCAGTGGGAATCAGCTTCTTCATTCTTGTTGACACAAAATATTCCCTTTGATCTCACTAGATCACAGCTGTTTATTACAATGTCTGCATCTTGTCTATGTGTCTTACTGTTTACATACTATTTTTTTTCCAAAGCAACTACGGAGCTTTATACTTACGTTCCACACACTGCCTCCGGTACGGGAGTGTTCAGCAACATTACAGTGTGGAATAAATACTATTCATTATGAGAGACTCCTCAGGATTCATTCATCTGATAGACATTACAGTCATTACATAGAACTAATTTGACACTATATCTCTAAAACGTGTTAAGACTCTTTGATGCTGAAAATTGCATTTGCAGAAGCGATTGTTGGGAGTCACTGCACTGCTCCCAGACGATGCAGTGTCCAGTTCTCAAAGGACAAACAGTGCAACACCTTCAGGGTCATTACTCAGGCCTCCCTGCCCAAGGCTTATTTCTGCCTCAAAGACAGCAAGTCCAGACTCCTGGGCTCCTGGCTTCTGTCTTCTCCAGTCAGTAACTTCCTGGCTTTCGCTTGGTTCCCTGAGGTACAGAGATGGGCTGGTGGCCAAGAGTCTAACCAGAAACCACCCAGTAGATGACAGAGCCAGGTGTCTGCCAGGGAGCAGATCGTCGGCTGACCTGAAGGGGAGCCGTATGGTGTTATGGAGAGAACATGTGCTTTGTTAACAGGCCAGGGTTCAAATCTCAGCTCTGCCACGTAGTAACTGGATTTATCTGTTAACTTATCTGCCCTACAGTGTTCTCATTTATTAAAAGCAGATAATTACACATACCTTGTGGAGTTGTAAGAATTAAATGCTGGAACGTGTGAAAACATTTCATACAGTATATGGAATATAATAGGCACTTAATACATGTGAATCTATTCTTCTCACCCAAGAATTAGAAAGAATACGATTTTCCCTGCTTATCTCCAACTGAACAACACAGTGGCTTCTAAACTTTCTTTTGGAGTACAGCCTTTTATCTTTTTGAAGAGGAGAGCTTACATGGAAACTCACACAATAAAACAAATTAAAGTGGGGCTCTCGAGCCCACCTAGTCGATCTTTCACTCATTGCCCTCAGTGGCCTCTGAGACATTTCCAGGTAACCCAGTTTGAAACTCACTGAGGGTCGTGTATCCCTGTGAACTGAGTGTTTGTGTCTCCCCACCCCACCCCCCAAAATCAAAAGTTGAAGTACTAATCCCTGAAGAGATGGTGTTTGGAGGTATTTGGCCTTTGGGAAGTAATCGGGTTTGGACAAAGTCATGGGGGAGAGTGCCCGTAATGGGATTGTGCCTTTGTAAAGGGATGAAGAGAACAGAGCTCTGTGTCTGCCTTGTGAGGATACAGCAAGGAGGCAGTCATCTGCAAGCCAGGAGAGGGCTCTCAACAGACTCTAGACATGCTGGCACCCAGTCTCAGGTATTCATTAGAAGCAGCTTAAACTGACTACGGAATACGGGAGAATGCTATGTAAAGAGTGAAGTGGCCCAAAGATGACGGTTAGTTTTATTACAGATTCATGTGAGTTTGGGAATGGGGGGTGGAAGAGTGGTGGAGTGGGGAGGGCCTCTGAGGGAAAATCTGCTGAGATCCGGGCCAGCCAAGCATGCGAGGAGCAGGGCCCACTTTGTGGGTCCTTCTGTAGTTGCGCAGGGCATGGCACTTAGAGTGGTCCCACGCGCTATGTGTTGCTGTCGCCATGCTGAAATTTTTGTAATTTGTGAACAAGGTGCCCTGCATTTTCATTTAGGACTGGCCCCACAAATTCTGTAGCTGGCCCCATTTATGGGGATGTAAGTTTTATGGAATTTTGACCACTTGTTCTTGCCTCACTCTCTGATGAGAGTATACCATTGTATGGCAGCTCGATCCTACGTCGAGTTCACTCCTTTTCTTCCCTCTCAAAACAGAGGGCCTTTGTACATTAGTCCTGACTTTCTCCTGCTATTTTTCCTACTCAGACTCATTCCAGACCTAAGCCTAAGCTTCACCGAAATCATTGTATTGCTAGATATGAACAAAATTAGCAGTACTTGGAGACATTAGAATAGGCACGCTGATTGTATTCATCAGCACTTTCCTCTGAAATCAGGCGAGTTTTCTCTAATCTAGGACACAGGACCATCAGGTGACAATGTGATCTCTGTAAGACTGTTCATGCTTCTGTTATAGCCATGAAACTGCAAAATGCCTCCTTCAGGTTTAAGGAGGGTTCTTTTCTTTTCTGTATCTTGATCGTTGGGAGTGATCATGTAAGTATTCATCTGAGCCAGGTCATTTTTAAGATTGAACAGAGGTGCTATTATTATTAATAATTATGCCATTTCCATAGCTGTAAACCGGGACTGTCCTGGGCAGTCTAAGATTATGGCCACTCTGTCAATGTCTTCAATGGTCATTTTTTCTCTTGAGATTTTCTTGGAGAGAAAATGATGTAGTTAGTTGGAAAATGTTCTTTTGAATCTGGACTTGATTATCAAACAAAAAGAGCCGCAGTCATTTAAGGAGAGGTGGATTGTGAGCATAGCCTGAAACCTATGCGTTACTCACAGCTTTTCGGGCAGTAGTCCGTGTGGTACATACGGCGCAGTTGTCTTCCTAGAGACATCGACACACGTGGACCCCAATGTATTACCGCTCCCATCTGTCAGGAGCAATGACTTTACGTGTGAAAACATGTGTTGATCCACATGGCCCATCTTCTACGATATAGATCATATAGCGTGACGCTGGTTTACTATAGCGCTGTTTCTTTCAACACTGTTAGTTATGAGAGTGATGAGTGTTAAGATTTCTTTCATCCTCTGCACCCCGCCCCGCCTCAGTATCTGCCGCCGCGTGCACCTAGAATCCTGCAGCACTGGCTGTCCTTCTCTGCACTCCCAATTCTCTCCATTCACCCCTGTCCGTCCAAAACTATGGCCTCTGTGATGTTTCTGAAATGAAACCACACTGAGTCTTAGTTATAAACCCTTCAGTGGTGTCCCATTGTCCTTAGGGTGAAGCCGAAGCTCCTTAGCCTGGCTGGTAAGGATGTTTCTGACCAGACAGAAATCCAGGCCCCGTGTAGATGTATCCATGTGGACAGAGATGAGGGTGATGGAGTGGAGGTGAGAGGGACAAGGTGAGATTTTATCTGCATTATGGGTGTTCTTTGCGATGCCCACTTCTCCTCTTCCTCCTTTTGTCAGGGGGCTCTTTTTAGGCTCGCTTGCCCTTCCTGCTACCAGTGGCACTGTCCCTGAATTTTCTTTTGAAAACTTGTAAGAGCTGGGCATGTTCAGTGGACACAGGCAGATTTTGTCTCTGAATTTGCTTTCTGACTTTAAAACACCTCTAAGACTTCAGTGTGAGGGATGGACAGTCCCGTCTTCACAGTGTGGATCAGTGAGATCCATCAGGTGACCAAGAAAGGATCACAACCTTATCACAACTATACAGATATTACTTTGAAAGGGTTTTCCTAAGCAATAAAAAATGTAGAATAAGTTGGGTAATGTCAATGGACTTCCCATTTTATTCAGAGAAATAGCCCAAGGGTTGGTGGTGGCCCACAGTCCCTCCATGACCTGTTTGCTGGCTGTGTCTCTGACCTCATGCCTGCTCTTTCCCTCGTTCCCTTCAGTGGTAGGCTGAAAATGTCCTCCCTAAGGGGAAAAAAAAAGGGAAAAAACAACCTCCCCTAAAGATACCCATGTCAAATTCCCAGAAGGTACCTGTGAATGGTAACTTCTACGGCCAATGTTGTGATTAAGTTAAGGATCTTGAGAAGAGGAGCATATCCTGGATTATCCCAATGGGCCCAATATAATCGCAGGGTTCCTTATAGGGGAGAGGCACAGAGACATACAGAGAAGTCACAAAAAGTAGAACGCAGAGGTCAGAGTGATGTGGCCACATGGCAAGGAATGGAATCCCAAGAAGCTGGAAGAGCAAGGAATAGACCCCCTTTGGAGACTCTACAGGGAATGGCACCACCAGCACCTTGATTCTGGACTTCTGGCCTCCAGAGCTCTGAGAGAGTAAATTTCTTTTAGGCCACCTAGTTTGTGGTACTTTGTTACAGTAGTCCTGCCAAATGATCAACTTTCCTTCCAACACCACTGGCTTCCTTGCATTAGGATTTCTGTGCTCACTGCTCTCTTGGACTAAGAAGCTCTCCAGCCATATGGCTCCCTACTGACAGGTAGCTCCGTGGCTTTCTCCTTTGCTTCCTTCATGTGTCTGCTCAGATGTTGCCTTTTCAGTGATGCCATCCATGACCACACTATTTAAAATGGGCCCCTTGGCACTCCTTAACATTCTTGCCCTATTTTTTTTTTACTCTTCGTAGTACTTATTCCCCATCTGACATCTTATGTATTTTACATATTTACTCTTTTATTATTGTCTACATCTTGTTGTCTATATGCCCAGTAGGAGATAAGCTCCACACGTCAGGGCTTTTTGCCTATATTGTTTAGTGCTGAACTCCCCAGTGCATAAAACAGTGCCTCAACACCTAGCACAAGGCCCAGTGTATATAAGCATTCAGTGAACATTTGTTAAATGAAGAATTGGGGCACCCAAATGGCTCAGTCAGTTAAGCGTCTGCCCTCAGGTCAGGTCATGATCCCGGGGTCCTGGGATCAAGCCCCGTGTAGGGCTCCCTGCTCAGCAGGGAGCCTGCTTCTCCCTCTGCCTTTCCCCCTGCACATATGCGTTCTCTCTCTCTCTCTCTCTCAAATAAATAAATAAAATCTTTAAAAAGAAATGAAGAATAATCTAACATCAGAGACAGAAAGAGGTAGCAGTGGAGGAAGCATTTTATAACTTACCAGCCATGCTCCTCAAACTGTCGTTACCATTAACTGTGCAACCTCCCTCCCCCCCAACAAATTGCTTAATTTCGTTTTTACAATCTTGGAGTTTTAGGAGAGACTTTGAGACACATTTCATGGCTGTAGCTGTTTTTTTTAGTCATATATTTACTCAACAAGTTTTTAAAAATCAAAGTGCAGTTATTAAGTATTTTCTTCTGTAGCATGCTGAAGTCCTAAGCACAGGGATTCCTAATTAAACAAACACTCTGCAGATAGGACAAAAACCTGTGAGTGTATTTATTTTGAAGAGACTGTACCTTTTTTTTTTTTCCTGTTCTGGCAGATGTCAGCAAGAAGCACAGAAAGAAATGCCCAGGAGCCCCCCATGTGCTTCTCCCTTGCTGAGTACATGTGACACAGGTTAATTTCAGGGCTGTTTGTGATTCAGGTGGATAAAGAGTAAAGATGCAAAGACACAGTGCCTACACTGCAGCCAGCGAGTTATGCATGCAAAGGTTAGCCAGAGGTGGATTTCCTGAGTCTGTTGGATAGAGAATCCAACAGACTCTTTTGTTTCTATCTGAAAGTAAAGCACAGTATTGTTTGAGTTCCTTGGTTCCATTTTGCAGAGGAGATTTGTGCCAGAGTTACTGAAGGGAGTTGGAGGACATCCGAGAAAGGATTCCAAGACTGTAAACTACACTCCAGCCCAAGCTGGTATTGCTGCCAATACTAAGAATTCCTTGATGAAGATCAGTCACAGTACCTACTGTTGCTACTATACGATGTCAAATGGAAGGGTCAGAGACAGACTCTTGCTGACTTTGAAGCTTGCTTTGTTGAAATAAAGCCTCTCTTAAACCAAGAAGCTGAATCTACTCAAAAGTGAAAAGGGATGGAATAATACACGAAAGTCTTGTGTTTTGATGTTGCAAAAAAGTCAACATAAATTTTTGCCTTAAGCATTGGAAGAATACTTAGAATATTTGAGACCAGTTACTATAAATATTTATAAGGAGCTCAGACTAATTGGGAGAAAGAAAATGGTGGAAATAATTGTTTTAATTGTTGAACTGTTACTCTATTTTAAATAAAACTGGTTAATTGAAAAAATGACATACATACAGGAAAGAACACATACCATAATTGTGTGCCTTGATGATTTTTTCCCGTAGTAAAATTATCCCGTAACTACCCCTCAGATCAGAAACTACTAGAACAAGTACTGCTGGTGCTCCCTCCCAGTTACTACCCTCCTTTCCTCCCTAAAGGTATCTTCTTACTAACAGGTTTTTTTTTTTACAACAAAACACCTACATTGTATATCATAACTACCATTGAAAGCTCCACAGACATTGATGCCAGAATTTCAACTTACCCACCAAGTTTTATCAGTCTATTTTGTTTTTCTTTAAAAATAAGGGCTAAGGTTAGGGAGCTGTAAAATTTGATCTGAGAAAACTGTTTCCCTCCTCCCTGCTTAATGTATGTCCTCTAATACACATTCTTTCAAATAAAAAAAAACCTCCTCCTTTTTCTCAAATTAAAGATGTGCTAGTCGCCAGGTAGCCAAGCACTACCAAACAAAGCAGACCCCAAAAAACAAAACAACACAACACCCAAAAAACCCCACACATTTTAGTTTAGGGTTATGACTTTGGTTGTGTGCTTTAAAACAGTCAGTAAAACAATATTTTCAAAAGGACAAAAATACCTGAACTGTGTCCTTTTAAAAAAAGAGGGAGTGAGCTTAGATGTTAGGACCCTTGAATTCAAAAGTTCTTGGCCACTTAGGTCCTGTTAGCTACTTTAATTTTTTTTTAAGTAATAAAGGGCATTAAGTGTAGGTGCAAGACAGCACTGAAACGCCATCTACCTGCCATGGGTTCATTTCAATTATATCCGTCAGATGTCCCAAGAACGAGCCTGGGTATGACGTCCAAGGAGCCCCGGGCAGGCTCTGGCAGCGGAGGGGCTGGCTCTGTGGGTGGCAGTTTATCATTGTGAGGACATACCCTAGGTGGCTTTATGAAAGGGTGAATGTTCAGCAAGTTCCAGCCCAATGCTAATCTCAAAAAAAACCTAATGCTTACATAATTTTCATGGCATCTATGAGTATGTGCCACTGAGACAGGACCTGAATACATATGCATGAGTGAAAGAAAACACAGAGGTGCCACGTCCAGGCTGTAATTTCCTCTATGAATAGCAAGGTTTCCAATTGATTTAAAAAAGAAAAGGTTAATCTTACAGAGGGATTTACTTAAAAGACCTTAGAGACAAGGTCTGAGAGGCCCAAAATCATTGCCTTTCATCCTTTTAGAATGGCTTTGACTTTCCCTGTGCGCGCCACAGAGTAGTTTCCACATGTTTTTATGCCTAAGTACTTGAACATTGAAAAATAAAGTTCTCTAAAATAGACTAAGTAACCACACTCCAAAGATACTTACCACTGAGCAAGTCTGATGGTTTATTTCATGTAGTGAAAAAATTCTGCCATCTCCACAGGGAGAGGTGCTGATATACTGATGAAACTGAACATTCTCCTTCGGTTGAAACCCTTCTCACTCGATGTCTGAAAGATGAATCTTTTTTGATCATCTTTGTTGTTTAAGTAAAGCTCAAGTTGTGTATAAAGAAATCTAAGCAAGGATCTTTGAGATATTCTTTCTGCGTGGCAGTCATTTATTGCAAGGCCACAATCACTCATGTATTTGCCACTAATACATTTTGTTCCTGTAGAAACACTTATCACCTTGGCATCTCTAACATCTGTGCCTGTTGTCATGACAATGCCGGCAAGAACTCTTCAGCATGTGTGAGGGGAGGAGAAATTGTCAGTCAGATCATCGAATTTATCCAGAACAAGCACAACAGCATCTACTAACATTTCTGTTTTCTTCGTCTTCTATATCCACAGCAAACTACTTCTGAGGATTTCTTGACTGGCGGAGACGATTTCTGTCTTGAATTTTTAGTTTTTATGTTTGCTCTGATCCCAAAGTAAAGCTTCCTTCAGCGAAGTTAGAACTGAGATAATATCTCAGTAGAACTGGAATAATAAGTAATAAGTAATAAGTCGTATGCACTTTGTCAGTGTGTTTTCTTCAATCACTTCTTAAACATTCCGTGCCCAACTTGAAAGACTTCCCCTATAGCCACAGCCACACAATGTCGCTCCAGGACTTAGCCACTACCAGGATCACAGCCACCTCAGCACCGCCTAGCTTAACTTCTTTTTGATTAGTTTTGTCTGATTTAGAATTTTACATAGAGTTATACAGTATGTTCTCTTTAGTGTTTGATTTCTTTCCATTAAATGTACATTTGTGAGATTCATCTATGTTGGTACTTATGACAGCAACTCATTAATTTTCATTTCAGTGTAATTTGTTGTTTTAATAATATACCATCATTTATTCAGCTATTTCATTATTTATGAACATTTGGGTTGTTTCCAGTCTTTAGATACTACAAATAAGTGCTAATATGAACATTCTCGACCATGTGTTTCAGTAAACACACACACACACACACATACACACACACGTATATATAGAGAGAGTGTATATATATATGTTGGAGTGAAATTGAAATTGCTGAGTCGTAGGATATGAGTACATTGGCAGATACTGCCAGAGTTTTCCAATGTGGTTGTACCACTTCACATTCACACTAGCAGTGCATGAGAGTTCTAGTTACTCCACATCTTTGTTAACACTTTGTGTTGTGATTTGTTTTGAGTCATTCTGGTATCCACATGGTGGTGGTATTGTGGTATCTCATTGTGGTTTTGTTTTTATTTCTCTCATGATTAATCATGTCGAGGATTTTTACATGTGCCTATTTTTATTTATGTGCTTTATTGACCTTTTTTGAGCTGCCTTTTCAACTTTTTAGCCCATTTCTACTTGATTGTCTCTTTTTATTTATTTAGTAAGAGCAATCTGAGGTCTGGCTGAATCTTTGTCATTTGTGTATATGTGTGAGGTGTGTGTGTGTGTGTGTAGAGAGAGAGAGAGGGACAGAAACAGAGACAGAGCGATTGAGAGAGAGGAAGAAAGTGTCAACCAAGAAGATGACAAGGCTGTAGAGCAACCAAATCATTTATTTGGGGTTTTAGGGATTGGGAGACAGAGTGGACCAAAATCACAGTGCGCACCCAGCTGTGAGCAGGAAAGGCAAAAACCACAAGGATACGTAAGTTGTTTTGAAACAATTATGATTGGTGCTGGCAGAATTTAAACTGACTGTCTATACATGGTTGGTTATTTACCTAACAAGTGTTACATTATCTCTGTTTCAGTTCAATGTAGAAAGATGTATTTCAGGAGATGGTAGAGATGCAGTTGACAGAAGTCAAAAGTTCATGGTGTTTTGAGAATTGAAACAGGAGATATACATAGACCCTACTTCTGCAGTATCCTTCTGACTCTACTTTGAGTGACTTTTTTAGCAATGCTTACTCCATTTTGGAATCTTCTTCCACATTTCCCCCTTTTGATGGAGATCTTTCTGGCAGGGAAGCACCAATGATCAATTTCATGATTATGCAGTCCCATTTTGTTGACAGAGTGGTTGACAGCCTGTTCCAGGTCTATCATATCCTTTGAATGGGGAATTTCATAGTTGGTTGATATTTGATAGATTCAACAAGCATGTTAGGTGAGAGTCTTACATTTCAGTAAGGAGGTTTGAGAAAATAATGTCTAGATATCAATTAAGTTCTCATTTCTTTTAGTTAAAGAGTAGATCTGGTGAATGGTTTTGAGTCTGTGAGCAATTATCACTATGACATTTTGAGTAGTAGTATAGCAATGGGAAATATGCAACATAAGCAATTTGAAAATAGCATATAGGGCATAAATTAAAATAATAAGCTAGATAAAAACATCAGAAAACTTAAAGTTAAACCATGCTGGGGTAAAACTTGAATGTACCTTTAAGAATTTGGCTAGTTTGAATAACTTAGTGGTTCCTATTTCTACTTGCTGTGAGGTGTTTATCCAAGTACAGTAAGAGGTATTAACGATGGCATAAACTCCTCCTTTGGCTGCAAGTAAATAATCTAAAGCAATCCTGTCAAGGACTACCTGGGTTAAAGGATCTAAAGGACTTTGTTGGGACCTGATGGCTCTGGCTATGGAGAGAACTGTTCTGTTAACAGTTCTGGTCAAAATTCTTACCATAACTTCTGAGTTGGCTGTGTCTACTCCAAGCCAGAACCTATGACTCTAAAGGACTTAACTGATCTCCAGAACATACAGCGGGAAGTTCACAACCTTGGCTGTAGCCACAGCTGTTGTCCTCATATCTGGGAGGGTCCTCATCAGGGTAATCACATATTTTTGATAAAGCCCCTTTTTCTCTCAAGTAAGATTTAGGAGTAGTGGCTGTAGCTGTTTTAAGAATAGTGAAAGGGGGTACCTGGGTGGCTCAGTCGGTTAAGCGTCTGCCCTCAGCTCAGGTCATGATCCCAGGGTCCTGGAATGGAGCTCCGTGCCAGGCTTCCTGCTCAGCGAGGAGTCTGCTTATCCCTCTCCCTCTGCTCCTCCCCCTTTCACTTGTGCTCTCATGCTCTCTCTCTCAAATAAATAAATAAAATCTTTAAGAAAAAAAAGAATAGTGAAAGAAGATATTAAATAACCCAAAAAATATGAACTGCCAAGACATGTTGAAAGTATTTTTGGATTCATTAACAGACAATGAAGAGGAGGCCAAGCTCAAGCCAGGGATAAAAAGTTTTATTAAATTAGCAAGCTTGAGGAGGAGTGGCCAAGGGAATAGAGTTGGATAAGAAACTCTTACCAAGTGGTGAATTCTTACCAGGAAAAGATGGGTCCATGCATTTGCATTGCAGATACAAGTAAGAGCCTAGAAATCCACCTTCCAAGAGTCTAATGGTCTTGTACTAGAAAAAAAAAGTAAGGTGGATAAGGTATAGGGTACCAAGAGAAAGCATGGAGTAGGAGTTTGGGGGCTGAAAACTTCGATTTGGTAGGATATAGCAGAAAGCTTCTTATCAAAAGTTACAGTAAAGTTGGGAATATTTGGAAAAGTTAGAGTTAGACATAATTACTGGGTATTATTTTTTGCAAAACTTTCAGTGGAGGAATGATGATAGATTCCCAGATAAAGCTAGGGATTGAGACATTTGAACAATAACATTATCCTTCCAGGTACTGGAGGTGATAGGAGCACCGTGAAAAACTAACAGGATTAAAAACTTTGTAATGTTGGAAAAACAAAGGCAGGGAGGGAACAACAATAGGGATACAGAAACCTTTGAGATTTTGGTTGCCACCAGTGAAGAAGTCCTACTGAGTGTAAAACAGCAAAAATTATAAGAATTCCTATACAGATAAAACATAGTCCAAAGATCTCAGTGAGTTTAGGAGTTTCCATTAAAATTTTGTCAGTTATGAAAGAGTTATTGTACTGGCCTGGTCCTGACTCTTGGGAAGGCAGTCAACTCAGATGTTTCCCAGGATGTAGTCAGTTTGAGGGCTCTGGTTGGTTTAGTAGTTCAGTTTGGGTGTTGGAGCCTTTCTTCAAAATGAGAAACATGAATCCATGAGTCAATGCCTTCTAATTTAGTAGTGCAAGGATCGGTTAGCAATAACTGGTCTGGTCCCTTCGAGTGAAGCTGAAGGGAGTCTTTGTGAATGTGTCTTTTCTAATAAACCATGTCTTGGGGTTGAAGGCTGTGATGTTTGATGTCTTTGTCTCCCGGGAGCACACCATGGAAAGACCGTTCTACCAAAGTATAATTATTCTCTATGGATTTTATTAGGCTTTTGCAAAATTGAAGTATATCCTCTTTCATCAGCTGTGGATCAAAGGAAGCAGGAGCTAGGTGTATTGGGCATTCTGCTACAAGGAGAACAGATCGTCATCAAACTTATATCAGAATTTTAGGAATTTTATAAAATTTTTGAACACTTACATTAACATATGCCTGTGTAAATATACATAAAGAAGATTTAGTATTACTTCTTATTTGGCAATGCTTCCCGTGTAATTTAACATATCAAATAAGCCTAATTAGCTTAATTAATGCTTTGAAATGTTCCAGGGACCGTCTGAAAAAATATCCCAAAGTTTCTTCCATGTCAAAAGACTTCATTTATAATTTGATTTGAGGATGTTTGTCAAAAATATCAAAAAGTTTGGACACTTGGGTAAATAGGATCACAGAAATTTATGAAATAAATTATGAAATAAGACTTAATTATCTACTTAAAACCAAAATGACAAAAAGATTTCAAGGACAAATATAGAAGCCTTAGGTTTTTTTTTTTTTTTGAATAGAGGAGACTCAGTTTTTCTAAGCCATCAAAGATGTGATAAAGACAAAACACAGACTCATTGTTTCCCACCCAGATTACATTAATGACAAAGAAACTTTTTTTATAATTTCTCATTCAGAACAGACTGATAATCTAAGAAAATTTTGTTGTTTTAACAGAGGGAAAACCAAACTCTAGGCTTGTATCAGTACACTGCTGAATTCATTTTTAAAAATCTATAAATAAATCCACTCAATCTTAGCCAGCTTTGACCATGCAACATAAAATTCCTTTTCCACAAACTTTCTAAAACTTTTTATGTCCATTTTACTTTATCACTTGTTCTTTCCCTTTCCAAAATAACCAGCTTTACTTTAGAACAAAATCCCTTTCATTTTCCCTCAACAAAATGCGTTTCCATCCCACATGCCTTCTTTCACCAAAAACACACATTCAATTTCCTTGTGTACTTTTCATACACAGTCATTTTCTTTCATCCTTATTGTTTTTAGTATATATATATATATATATATATATATATATATTAGTTAGAATTCTTAACATTAGAATCTTTAATTCCCAGTGAAAACTAAGAAATAAGCAATTGTGGACTAGCATATTTATGAATACATTTTATAATTTTTAGAAATACATGATTTCTCAGTGTGGCATAAAACATGTTTACTAATAGACCCAAATATCCTTAGCTTCTCTATAATTAAAAGCCAAATGTGGATAAACCTATATTTAGTGATTTATGTTGTAGTATTTCATCTTGTTTAGAAAATACAATCTTATTAATTGCTCTAAGGTCCTATACTAATCTCCATCCTCTTCCACATGCCTTGTGGATGGGAGGATGAGGGGATTACAGGGATTAGTACAGGGAGCAATTAATTTCTTTGTAAATAATCTTCAGTGGCAGGTTTGAATCCTTGGATTGCCTCGATGTTTAAAGGATATTGTTTGACATTTGGCAAAAGCTTTCTTTCATCGATCTGGATTTTAATGGGTGATATAGAATGAATGCCCCCAATATCAGAGGCATTTTTTGACCAAAGAGTTCCAGGAATAGAATCAAAGAGGCGTTCTGGGTTAGCATGTTTTAGAGAAAGAAAGGGAATAGATATTAGGATGTCAAGATTTTCTTGAAGGTGTGGATTTGGAGGTTCAATATTCAAAAATATTTCCCCCTTTTAGGATGGGAATTGTGTGCCCAATGGGCTTCAAGAAAATCTTGACCCAATAAATGAATAGGAGCTGAAGGGGTGAGAAGGAACTGAAGGTGTCCCTGAATGGGTCCCAATTGGAATGAGATGGGGAGAGATTGAAAAACAGTCATAGGTTGATAGAAACCCCAAACATTTGTACAGTTTGAGTACTCCAACGAAGGGTATAGGAGAGGCTTTAGCCAATTTTTCTAATTTCGACAGTCTCTCAGAAAGGTCTGAGTTAGCAACTCAGGGCAGCAACCTTTTCAGTGTTTCTTTCTGAGCCCTCCAGGTGCCAATTAAAATAAGATTTCCACCATTTTGTTTGCTTTTATAACTCTGTGCGTACAAGTAAATGAATTTTGGGATATCAAAAGGGCCCCATCTTGGCCAATGAAATTTTAAATCATCCTGGGTAATGTGAGTCCAACGGGAGAAAAACAATTTCCAGAAAGAAGGGCCATATTCCTTAAACATAAATCCTACAGCGGTTCTAGCAAGGGGCTGATTATCAGAAGTCTCCTTAGAAGAATTATTTCTCATTACTGAGTATTCACCAAGAACCTGAAACCCAAATATTTCACTCACAATGAGTGAAGGTGGAATCTTCCCTTCAGAAATGAATAAGGACAGAAACTAGCAACAAAGGACACTCAGGTAAAGGCCTGAACCTCAACCAAGGTGGACGATTCAGAACCAAGACAGCTAAAGAGCAAATGTCTCCTTTTATGGTGACTTTTTTTTTGAAGATTTTATTTATTCATTTGAGAGAGAGAGACAGAGACAGAGAGACCACAAGCAGAGAGAGAGGCAGAGGGAGAGGGAGAAGCAGACCCCTGCTGAGCTGGGAGCCCAACATGGGGCTCCATCCCAGGACCTGGAAATCATGACCTGAGTCGAAGGCAGATGCTTAACCATCTGAGCCACCCAGATACCCCTTATGGTGCCTTTTTAAAAACAGCTTCATAAAATTCACCTATCGTAAGTATATAGTTGAATGTTTTCCAATAAGTTTACAGAGTTGTGTAACAATACCAAAATTCAGTTATAGAGCATTTCCATTACCCCAAAGGATCCCTTTTGCTGATTTGCAGTTAATCCCCATTATTAACCCTGGCTTCAGGCAACCACTGATCTGATTTGATGTTTTCTCCTGAACTTTGCCTTTTCTAGTATGCCAAGAAAATAGAAACATACATTATGTTGGCTTTAGTTTTCTAGCTTTCTTAACTTACCATAGTGATTTTGAGAGTCTTCCTTATTGTTTAATATATCCTTAGTGCCTTCTTTTTTATTGCTGAATTGTATTCCATTGTATGGATGTACCAAAATTTATCAATCCAACCACCAGTTGAGAGGTATTTGGTTTGTTTCCAGTTCTTGGAAGCTACTATAAAATTGTGCATACAGGCTTTGTGTGAATATAGGTTTTCATTTTACTTGGGTGAATACCTTGGAGTGCGCTCGCTGAGTTATATAGTAAGTATGTGCCTAACTTTTAAAAAAATTAACAAACTTTTTTTCTTAAGTGGCTGATAACGTTTTACAGTTGACCAGCAGTGTATTGGAGTTCTCATCTTTGCCAGCACTTGGTGGTCTCATATTTTTTCTTATTTTTTAATTTGTTCTAATAGGGGTATGGTGTTATCTCATTGTGGTTTTAATTTGCTAATCACTAATGATGTTGAGCATCTTTTCCTGTCCTTAATTACCATTCATATATTTTCTTTGTTGAAGTGTTTACTCCAATATTTTGCCCATTTTAAAAATTTTTTGAGCTGTTTATTTTCTCATTATTGAGTTATAAGAGTTCTTAATATATTCTAGCTACAAAACCTTTATCATATATGTGATTTGCAAATATTTTCTGTCTGTGGCCTATCTTTTCATTCTCTTAAGAGTGTTTTTTGAAGAGAAGTCTTAATTTTGATGACATCAAATTTATCATTTTTCTTTTTAGGTATTGTGTTTTGGTGTGGCATATAAGAAATCTTTGGGGGCACCTGGGTGGCTCATTCGTTAAGCATCTGCCTTCAGCTCAGGTCATGATGCCAGGGTCCTGGGATCGAGCCCCACGTTGGGCTCCCTACTCAGTGGGAAGCCTGCTTCTCCCTCTCCCTCTGCTTGTGTTCCCTCTCTCACTGTGTCTCTCTCTGTCAAATAAATAAAATCTTAAAAAAAAAAAGAAATATTTGCTTAACCATGGGCCACAAAATATTCTTCTGTGTTTTCTTCTTAAAGATTTATTGTTTTACGTTTTATATTTAGAACTAGAAGCCCATTTGAATTAGTTTTATACATGGTGCACAGGTTCCTTTTCTTCCATATGTATATCCAGTTATTCCAGCACCACTTGCTAAAAAGCCAATCCTTTCTCTATTGTGTTGCCTTTAAAACCTTGTCAAACAGTAGTTCAGTGTATTTGTGTGAATCTATTTATGGGCTTTCTGCTCTGCTCTATTGATCTATATATCTATCTCTATCTCTACATATCTGTATCACTTTAGAATACTACACTGTTTTGATATGTGTAGCTTTATAGTAATTTGGAAATCAGATCACTTGAGCCCTCCAAATTTGTTGTTCATTTCCACATTGTTTTTTTCATTCAAGTTCCTGTTTATCTAAATAAATTTTAGAATGAGCTTGTTAATTTTTATTTTAAAAATCTCGCCAGGATTTTGATTGGAATTGCATTTATTTTTTTTTTGTAATTGAATTCTTTTTGTTATGTTCAGTCAGCCACTGTATCATTAGTTTTTGATGTAGTGTTCAATGGTTCATTAGTTACATATAACACCCAGTGCACATCACAACACATGCCCTCCGTAATACCCATCACCCTGTTACCCCCTCCCCCAACCCCCGTCTCCTCTGAAATCCTCAGTTTGTTTCCCAGGGTCCATAGTCTTTCATGGTTCATCTCTCTCTCTGATTTCTCCCCCTTCAGATTTCCATCCCTTCCCCTATGGTCCTCCATGCTATTGCTAATGTTCCACATATGAGTGAAACCATATGACAATCGTCTTTCTCTGCTTCACTTACTTTAATCTATAGATAATTCAGGGAAGATTTCAAATTCTAACAATTAGTCTTCCAATCCATGGACATATTTCACTAATGCAGATTTCTAGTTTTTATTTTTTTATTTTTTTAATGATTTTTTTATTATATTATGTTAGTCACCATACAGTACATCCCCAGCTTCCGATGTAAAGCTCGATGATTCATTAGTTTGCGTATAACACCCAGTGCACCATGCAATACGTGCCCTCCTTACTACCCATCACCGGTCTATACCATTCCCCCACCCCCCTCCCCTCTGAAGTCTTCAGTTTGTTTCTCATAGTCCATAGTCTCTCATGTTTCAGTCCCCCTTCTGATTACCCCCCCTTTCTTTATCCCTTTCTTCCCCTACCGATCATCCTAGTTCTTATGTTCCATAGATGAGAGAAATCATATGATAATTGTCTTTCTCTGCTTGACTTATTTCACTTAGCATTATCTCCTCCAGTGCCGTCCATGTTGCAGCAAATGTTGAGAATTCGTTCTTTCTGATAGCTGAGTAATATTCCATTGTATATATGGACCACAGCTTCTTAATCCAGTCATCTGTTGAAGGGCATCTCGGCTCCTTCCATGATTTGGCTATTGTGGACAATGCAGCTATGAACATTGGGGTGCATATGGCCCTTCTCTTTACTACGTCTGTATCTTTGGGGTAAACACCCAGTAGTGCAATGGCTGGGTCATAGGGTAGCTCAATTTTTAACTTTTTAAGGGGCCTGCACACTGTTTTCCAGAGTGGCTGTACCAACTTGCATTCCCACCAACAATGTAGGAGGGATCCCCTTTCTCCACATCCTCTCCAACAATTGTTGTTTCTTGCCTTGTCTATCTTTGCCATTCTAACTGGCGTAAGGTGGTATCTCAGTGTGGTTTTGATTTGAATTTCCCTGATGGCTAATGATTTTGAACATTTTTTCATGTGTCTGTTAGCCATTTGTATGTCTTCATTGGAAAAGTGTCTGTTCATATCTTCTGCCCATTTTATGATTTGTTTATTTGTTTCTCGTGCATTGAGTTTGAGAAGTTCTTTGTAGATCTTGGATACCAGTCCTTTATCTGTAGTGTCATTTGCAAATATATTCTCCCATTCCGTAGGCTGCCTCTTAGTTTTCTAGTTTTTAATATGCTGATCCTGCACAGTAGGTACTGATCTTCACAAAACACAATACCTAAAAAGAAAAATGATAAATTTGATTTCATCAAAATTAATACTTCTACTCTTATACTATGAATTGTATGCTTTCAATACCACTGTTGTATTATTGCTTTTAAAATTCAATTTCCAATTATTCATTGCTAATATATAAACAAAATATTTTATATAATAAATTTATAAATACCTTGCAACCTTGCTAAACTCAATCATCAGTTCTAACAGAATTTTGAATATTATGTGAGACTTCTACATAACCTGTTATCTGTGAATAAAGACCTTTCTAATCCAAATTTACCTTTCCAAAATGCCTTTAAGTCCTTTTTCTTGATTTATTGTGCTGGCTAGATACAATGTTGAATATGGGTGGTGTATGTTGATGGTTATGGATGGTGACAAATGACATCCTCTCCTTCTTCCTGATCTTAGGGGGAAGTATTCAGTCTTTCACTATTAAGTAGATTAATTGCAGATCTTATTTTAAGGTAATTCTTTATCAGGTTAAATAATCAGTTCTGTCATTTTTTGTTTCATGCATTTTGAAACTCTATTATTAAATGCATACACATTTAAGGTTGTTATGTCTTGTTGAAGTGACCCCTTTATCATTAATGAGAAAGTAAACTATCTAAACCTGGAATTCTATTCTTTTAAATCTTTTGGGGTGAATCTTACTCGTACTTACTTGTATTACTTGCAGACAAAACATGTAATTCCAGTACTAATATCTTCTTCTTACAACTTACACCAGATTAGTCTTTTAATATATATTCTATAAATTTTACAATTTATACCAGAATCCACTTTGATCAAGTCATTTATGAGTTTTAAAAACAGCCAACTAACTTTGACTCCAGCATTACCTATTGAGTCAATATGTAACACCCTCTTCTTTGTGACTGTAGATAGCCTTGATCTTTCTGTACTCACTTATTCTCTATTTATAGTAGATGCACGACTCTTGTCCAGAACATGGATCACTTACCTCATAACTCAGCATCCACTTGGAGCAAAATTATTTAACTAAATGCCATGAAATTTTTTGTAAAAAAGTGTTCCCTATTCTCAAGAAGATTATAATCTAATCTAAACAAAAAAATATAGAAATAAGCATAGACTAGAAGGTAGAGCATGGCTGCATCATGAACAGAATTGGATAGGGCAGATAGGCAGGATAGCACTCTGTAAATAGTGCAATAGCCTCAATGGAAAATGACTCAAGGATATCACTTTTTCAGAATCTAAAGTTACTCTGTGATTTGTCAGTTCCAGGATCCAAAGGGTCAAGAGCAAACGAAAATCAGAAGGCATTTGGTTGCCTATAATTCCAGGAACCAAAACATCAAAGAACATAGTAATTGGCTTTGGGGGGATTGATCCTAAATATCTGTTCATGGCAGAATAATGTGGATGTTGGTTGACTACAGTTTTAGGGGTTTAAAATGGCATTTCTGGGGCGCCTGGATGGCACAGCGGTTAAGCGTCTTCCTTCGGCTCAGGGCGTGATCCTGGATCCCCCTGGGATCGAGCCCCACATCAGGCTCCTCTGCTATGAGCCTGCTTCTTCCTCTCCCACTTCCCCTGCTTGTGTTCCCTCTCTCGCTGGCTGTCTCTGTCTCTGTCAAATAAATAAATAAAATCTTTAAAAAAAATAAAAAATAAAATAAAATGGCATTTCTACTTAACATTCTAATTCATAGATAAATTTGGCTTAGATTCCAGTCTGTATTAAAGTAAGACTGAATATTAATTGTCTTAAATTATGTATTTGGAGAATAACTTATTCATATGAAATCTAGACCCAAATATGAAATTCAGCACAATAATTAAGAATAAGAACCCAAAGAACCTCATGCTTCAGGCATTTAGCATCTGATATAATTTCGCATACTTATAAGGTGCACTGGAATGACCCTGAAAACACAGGTAGTGGGTGCAATATATCACTCTGTAATTAGAAGGAACAGGTCTATAAAAGTATTATTAAAATAATTTGAAGAGGGAAACTGATTTTTTAAATCCTTGTGTATTTTGGACGTTTTTAATCTTTTATCTTAACCTTTTCAACAATGATTTGATTGACTTCATAACCCATGAGACTACTTATCTGTTTTATAAATTATATTATAATTAAATTATGGTCTCTAGAGCCCAGTGTCAAACCAAAGGAGGAAGTACAAGGTTTCTCTTGATTTCTGGCAAAAGTGATTTTTTTTTCTCTTTCAAGTTTTTATTTAAATTCCAGTTAGTAAGGGGTGCCTGGGTAGCTCAGTTGGTTACGTGTCTAACTCTTGAATTCAGCTATGGTCTCAATGTCAGGGTCATGAGTTCAAGCTTGGCATTGGGTTCCACACTGGGTGTGGAACCCGCTTTAAAAAAATCCAGTTAGTTAACATAAGGTGTAATATTAGTTTCAGGTATACAATTTAGTGATTCAATACTTCTATACAACACTGTGTGCTCATCAAAACAAGAGCCCACCTTAATCCCCATCACCTATTTAACCCATCCCCCCAGCCCACCTCCCCTCCAGCAATCCTCAGTTTGTTCTCTATAGTTAAGAGTCTGTTTTCCAGTTTGCCTCTCTTTTTTTCTCCCCTATGTTCATTGTTTTGTTTCTTAAATTCCATGTATGAGTGAAATCATATGGTATTTGTCTTTCTCTGACTGACTTATTTCATTTGGCTTAATACCCTCTAGCTCTATCCATGTCATTGCAAATGGCAAGATTTCATTCTTTTTGATGGCTGAGTAATATTCCATTATATATATTTAGATATATTTATAATATTCCATTATATATATTTATATATACCACATCTTCTTTATCCATTCACCAGATGATGGACATTTGGGCTCTTTCCATAATTTGGCTATTGTTGATAATGCTGCTATAAACATCAGGGTGCATGTTTCCCTTTGAATCAGCATTTTTATATCCTTTGGGTAAATACCTAGTAGTGCAATTTCTGGATTGTAGGGTAGTTCTATTTTTAACTTTATGTGGAATATCCATTCTGTGTTTCAGAGTGGCTGCACCAGTTCACATTCCCACCAACAGTGTAAGAGGGTTCCCCTTTCTCCGCATCTGTTGTTTCCTGTGTTGTTAATTTTAGCCATTCTGACAGGTGTGAGGTGGTATCTCATTGTGGTTTTAATTTGCATTTCCCTGATGATGAGTGATGTTGAGCATCTTTTCATGTGTCTGTTGGACATCTGTATGTCTTCTTTGGAAAAATGTCTATGTATGCCTTCTGCCCATTTTTTTAACTGGATTATTTGGTTATGGGGTGTTGAGTTTGATAAGTTCTTTATATATTTTGGATACTAACACTTTATCAGATATGTCATTTGCAAATATCTTCTCCCATTCCATAGGTTGCCTTTTAGTTTTGTTGATTGTTTCCTTTGCTGTGCAGAAGCTTTTTATCTTGATGAAGTCCCAATAGTTTATTCTTGCTTTTGTTTCTCTTGCCTCAGGAATCATATCTAGTAAGAAGTTGCTACGGCCAGTGTCAAAGAGGTTACTGTCTGTGTTCTTCTCTCAGATTTTGATGGTTTCCTGTCTCACATTTAGGTCTTTCATCCATTTTGAATTTTTTTGCATGTGTGGAATAAGAAAGTAGTCCAGTTTCATTCTTTTGCATGTTGCTGTCCAGTTTTCCCAACACCATTTGTTGAAGAGACTATCTTTTTCCTACTGGATATTCTTTCCTACTTTGTCAAAGATTAGTTGACCATAGAGTTGTGGGTTCTGACAAAAGTGATTTTTTAAACCACTGGAGTGGTAGTCTATCAATTCATAATAAAAGGGTGCATGTGTGTATGTGCATGTGTGCATGCACACATGTGGTTTTGGTGTTGATTTTGTTTTTGTATTGGGTGACAAAAGACAACTGGTAACTCTACTGGTTATTTGTTAAATATTTAAGAGAACCAGCAACTAGTTTCCAGTAACCAATTTGAAAAGGTTATATACTGTTTGATTCCAACTAAATGACATTGTGGAAAAGGCAAAGCTATGGAGATGGTATAATGATCAGTTGTTGCCAGGCGTTGGGGGGAGAGTAGGAAAGATGAATAGGCAGGGCGCAGGAAATTTTTAGGGTAGTGAAACTATTTTGTATGATATTACAACAGTGGATACAAGTCATTATACCTTTATCAAAACTCACAAGACTGTACAACACCAAGAATGAACTCTACTGCAAACTGTGGACTTTGAGTGACATGATGTATCAATATAGGTTCATCAGTTATACCAAATATATCACTATTCTGTGGGATGTCCATAGTGAGGAAGGTTGTGTTTAAGGGGGGAAACAAACAGTAAACGGAAACTCTGTACTTTCTGCTCAGTTTTGCTGTCAATCTAAAACTTCCCTAAAAAATAAAGTTTATTAATGAAAAAAAAAGGCTTCCAAGAAGGGAAAACGACTTACATTTGGAAAGAATCAAAGTATACAACAAAGGCTCGATCCCAGGACCCTGAGATCATGATCTGAGCGGAAGGCAGATGCTAAACCGACTGAGCCATCCAGGCACCCCTGTGTGCAGGTTTTGTATGAACATTAGTTTTCAATACACCAAGGAGTATGATTGCTGGATGATATGGTAAGAATATGTTTAGTTTTATAAGAAACTGCCAAACTGTCTTCCAAAGTGGCTGTGCCATTTTGCAGCTCCACCAGCAATAAATGAGAGTCCCTGTTTCTTCCACACCCTCATTAGCATTTGGTGTTGTAAGTGTTTTGGATGTTAGCCATTCTAATAGGTGTGTGCTGGTATCTCATTGTTGTCGTAATTTTTAATCCTTAATGTTATATGATGTTGAACATCTTTTCCTGTGCTTACTTTTGATCTATATATCTTCTTTGATGAGGTGTCTGTTCAGGCTTTTTGGTCCACTTTTAATTAAGTTGTTCATTCTCTTAAATTGAATTTTAAGAGTTCTTTGTACATTTTGAATAACGGTCCTTTATCCGATGAGTTTTTTGCAAATATTTTCTCCCACTTTGTCACTTTTCATTCTGTCAACATTGTCTTTCACAGAGCACAAGTTTTTAATTTTTGAAGCTTAGTTATTACTTATTTCTTTCACACATCTTGTCTTTGGTGTTGCATCTAAAAAGTCACCGCCACACAGGGCAATTAGGTTTTCTTCTGTGCTGTCTTCTAGGAGTTTTATAGTTTTATGCTTTATATTTAGGTCTATGATCCATTTTGAGTTAATTTTTGTCGAGAGTGTAAGGTCTGTGTTTAGATTCATTTGTCTTACATGTGAATGTCCAGTTGTTCTAGCACCATTTACTGGAAAGATAATATTTACTCTGTGATCTTTGAGCAGGTTCCTCAGTCTAAGCCTTATTTCCTCAGCTATAAACATGATCTAATAATAATAACTATCTCACGGGGCTGTTGAGAGGATTGGCACATGGTAGGTGTTCATAAAACAAATGTCAATATCTGAATTGTTACAATTATTATCAGAGTTTCCAGCAAGGCTCACACAAGCCAGATGGAAAGGTATCCCCATGGAGTCAGCATATGAGAGAGGAGAGCGAGCAAGAGAGCACTTGGGGATGGATTAAACCTGAAGAGTCACAAGCTACAGTATATTATTGAACTACAGTGAAGGGAGGAGTATTATCGTGAGGAAAGCCTAGATCATAAGCCAAAGAGAGAACAAAAGGGGTGTAGAGTCGAATGGGCAAGGCAAAAACGCCATAATAAGAACAAGTTGAAGATTAGAGGCCAGAAGAAACAGAGAATTGAGTGCAGAGTACGACTCTTGGTACAGAGAGGAAATCTAGTCTCTAATGCTGGACATGTAGTAAGATTTTGCTGTCACACACTTGCCTGATTTGGCCAGAACAAGACTACCTCCTTTAAAACACTACGTGGGCCCCACCAGTACCACTGCCAGGACATCACGTATCTGATTTAGTGAACCCCTAAGCATAACAATCCATCTCATCTCCTGTGTATTTAATCCTTCCCAGGACCAACCACATAAAGCAGTGATTCACTGGGTGCAAGAGGAAGAATTTATCTCCTATTTCCACACGTTTATCCTTTTCTTTCTGCTTTGGAATGCAAGAGGCTTGGCCATCATTAAATAGAAATACTATCTTAGATGTGCAATCCAAGGAAATAATTTTTCTTAACCTACTGGACCGAAAAATATTTAGTCTTCCTAAAGGAGAGAATGGTAGCCCCCATGGTTTAGCTTCTTACATTAATACTCCCTGTGGGTTAATGTGCTATTAATATGGCAAAAAGAAAGAAATCCCTTTAAATAGCTGCTTGTGCTTCTTTTTGATTTCTCTGCTGCAAAAGCTGATTTACTGTGTGTTTCTTCCATCTGGCAGGAAGCTAATCTGAATATGAATCAATCCTTGCAAAAATAACTGCAGGAAATTTTAGACATTCATAACTTTCCACAGTTTTTTTTCTTTAACAATACCGTTTTTGTCATTCTCTCAGTTGAGCAAAGTTTTTCAATTGAAATTATGTATGACTATTTAAAGAATTGTGCCACCTCACCCTCAATGGCTTCTTTACTGTTATGGATTCACATTGCTTATATTCTAGATATTTGCACGTAAATGAGTAATTGCTGTTATCCCCAAAGGTTTTAATCATGAGAGGAAAACAGATTAATGTGATGTTCACAACTTGATAAGTAAAATGATCCAAAAAATCATTCTCAAATATCTGATTCTTCTTCCATTGCAGTCTATTTTGTAATAATGCTGGTTTCTTCTAACATTGACTATACAACCTAATATTTCTGGTGCTGTGGGGGAAAAAACCCAGCACCGCCTCATAAAACAAGCCTTGATTTTTTAGCAAGTAACTCCTAGCTGTTTTCAAAATCAGTGCTTCTCAACCATTCCTACATCATGGCACACCAAGAAAGTTATGTTTACCCTGGGGTAAGTAGATGGGTCTGCTTGGGCAGAGGGTAACCAGCCTAGGGATTCCAGCTGCTCCAGGCCCCATCAGGCACCCCAAGATGGAGGGGATAAATATCTTGTCACACCCTGTAACCTGTTTCAGCACATAAACACTGCTCAAGGAAACCTGTTCCCAGAAGTAAGAATTAGGTAAGGACATTGCATACCATGTGAAAATGGAACATCATCCAGACTAATGCATGAGTGTCTTTGGCAAAATTTCCAGACAAGAGTTATGTGGCCAGGTCACTCCATTCCAGTCTGACTTACCAAGTATGACTGACTAACCCAGTGTTTTCCAAATTACATTTCATAGAATGCTAGTTTTCCATGAGATACTAATAGATACTAAACCTATTTTTTCCCTGTGGTCAAATAATTTTGAAATGTATTGGGCTAAACAGATTTCATTACTGTGGGACTTTCTGAGTCCTTTCACATGCAAATGTGATATTTGTGAATCTCTGGGAAAGAGGTAGAGCTGATCTGCCACATATGGTTGTGCACACCCTGCACTGCACAACACTAGAGGTCACTATTCATATCGTAGCCTATTGAATCTCACTCATTTGTGCAGTGTACAACCTACACATGGCAGCACTAGGATACACCATGCAGCATTTTCCACACAGCTTTGACCTCAGGACATTGTTTATCCAGAATACCTGTTACTATGCAGTAGGACATATTTGGTTCTTTATGGACTCCATTGAGCCTCTTGTTCTTTATGCTACGTTTCAGGGATACCACATTCTGAATAATTCCGTTCCTTCCTTTTCCCAAGAAGATTGTGCATTCTCCTGCCTGTGTGAGGAAAGAACAGACTTTGATGTCTAATTGATCTGGGTTCAATATCATTTCTGCCACTTATTTTACCAACTCGGGGTCTGGATGTTATCTCTAAAATGGAAATAGTACTGTGGACTGTAGAGGGTGATTGTGCAGATTAAATGAACAAGCATATGTAAAGCCTTTGTACAGTGCCTGACACATAGTAATATACAGCAGATATTCCTCTTTTCTCTCAGTGTCTTTGCTCATGTTGTTCCCACTGCCTGAAATGCTTTTCTATGCTCAAACCGCCCTGCAAGGACTACTTCTACAAAGCCTTCCCTGATGCAAATGTCCCCTCCCTCAAACCTCTGCAGCACTTTGTGTCTCTTTCAAAAGTACATTTTAGCACATTTTTCTTTCTTTTTTTTTTTTTAAAGATTTTTTATTTATTTGACAGAGATAGAGACAGCTAGCGAGAGAGGGAACACAAGCAGGGGGAGTGGGAGAGGAAGAAGCAGGCTCATAGCGGAGGAGCCTGATGTGGGGCTCGATCCCATAACGCCGGGATCACGCCCTGAGCCGAAGGCAGACGCTTAACCGCTGTGCCACCCAGGCGCCCCTAGCACATTTTTCTGATACTAGGATAATTGCGGCAAATTTCTCATCCTCCCTCCACACTTGATTGCGAAATCTTGAAGGCAGCAACATTGTCTTGTTCACCTTGATCCTCGCCAAAATTTACGCTGTCTTAGGCAATCAACAGATGTTTGTAGAATCTAATGGAGTGAAAATGGTCAAGTAGCTGGCAGGTACCCACAATATATTTTTCTTGAGGAGGTGATAATAATAGCAGCTCTTCTGGACTGACTGGATACACGTTATTGTCTATAAATATGACTGTCTCTGCACAGCAGTAGACAGTCATTGCAAGCCTTGGAGATATATTTTGCACAACACAAAGAAAATATTTTTAGGTTTAAGTTGCACAAATTGGTTGTACAATCAACACCTTCTGTTAAACAAAGGCCTTTAAACATAGGGATGGTTGTGGCTAGTCTAATCATCAATTATAAACTCTAAAGTAAAACAAAAATTTTAGAACAGAGTCCTAGACTCAGAGATCAATATGTATAAAATCCCTGTTCCTTAAGTTCTTTTTAAGTACAAAACTATACTAAATACTAAGCTAAACCACTTTTGAAATGTTTGTTAAGATGATGCACTTGCTTATATTACAATATATACTGTTTTAAGTATATTTAGATAGCCTGTTTTTGCATTAGTAAGTATGCATGATCTATATCCAGTGTTATATTTTATTCAGGTTCTCACGCTAAAGTATTTTTAAATAAGATGTGTGTGTGCAAAATAAATTACACATTAGCTTTTCAAATAAGAATTTTGTTACAAAAATTTGACAAATGCAAACAACCTTGTGCAGTTGATCTACATTTATCAACTAGAACTAGACACTTTAGGAAGAAAACTTAGGAATAAGAACCTCTTTTTAAAATAATGTTGGAACCAAAGGTTTTTTTATATGAACTGCCTACTTAAGACCCATAGTTCCATTCTTTAATAGGTACTTCAGCCCTTGACACACTATTTAAAGAGTGATTTATCCAAAAAGCACAAATTATGTTGCTGAAGTTTTTCATAACTACCATAACAACCTATTAACTTCCATAACAACATAATACCAAAATGCCCCAATATAAAGTTGTAATAATAATAATCAGTTATAAGGATTTAAGTTGTTTGTATTTACAATTCCAAAGAATTGTGGCTTTAGAAAATATAACAGTTATATTTGCAAATATCTGGAGTGTGTGGACATAACCATTAAAGCAAGCTAACAACTGATTGTTAAAGTAGACTTACTTGGTCAACTAATATTTGACAAAGCAGGAAACAATTCCAATGGAAAAAGGACAGTCTCTTCAACAAATGGTGTTGGGAAAATTGGACAGCCACATGCAGAAGAATGAAACTGGACCATTTCCTTACACCATACACAAAGATAAACTCAAAATGGATAAAAGACCTCGATGTGAGACAGGAATCCAACAAAATCCTAGGGGAGAACACAGGCAGCCGGCCGGCCACAGCAGCTTCTTACTAGACACGTCTCAAAAGGCAAGGGAAACAAAAGCAAAAATGAACTATTGGGACTTCATCAAGATAAAAAGCTTCTGCACAACAAAGGAAACAATCAACAAAACTAAAAGGCAACCTATGGAATGGAAGAAGCTATTTGCAAATGACATATCAGTTAAAAGGCTAGTATTTAAGATGTATAAAGAACTTTTCAAACTCAACATCCAAAAAACAAATAATCCAATTAAAAATGGGCAGAAGATGTGAACAGACATTTCTCCAAAGAAGACATACAAATAGCCAATAGACACGTGAAAACATGTTCCACATCACTTAGCATCAGGGAAATACAAATCAAAACCACAGTGAGATACCATCTCACACCTGTAAGAATGACTAAAATTAACAAGACAGGAAACAACAAATGTTGGTGAGGATGTGGAGAAAGGGGAATCCTCTTACACTGTTGGTGGGAATGCAAGCCCCTCTGGAAAACAGTGTGGCGTTTCCTCAAGTTAAAAATAGAGCTACTCTATGACCCAGCAATTGTACTACTAGGTATTTACCCCAAAGATACAAATGTAATGATCCAAAGAGGCATCTGTACCCCAATATTTATAGCAGCAATGTCCACAATAGCCAAACTATGGAAAGAGCCAAGATGTCTGTCGACAGATGAATGGATAAAAAAGATGTGAGATAGATAGATAGATAGATAGATAGATAGATAGATAGATAGACATAGACATATAGACATATATGCACATATATACATGTATATACATATATGTATATACATACACACACACAATGGAATATTACTCAGGCATCAGAAAGATAAATACTTACCATTTACACTTACGTGGATGGAACTGGAGGGTATCATGGGGAACGAAATAAGTCAGTCAGAGAAAGACAGTTATCATGTGGTTTCACTCATATATGGAATATAAGAAACAGCACAGAAAATCATAGGAGAAGGGAGGGAAAATGGAATAGAAAGAAAGCAGAGTACATACAGTACATCCCCAGTTTTTGATGCAATGTTCCATGACTCATTAGTTGCGTATAACACCCAGTGCACCATGCAATACGTGCCCTCCTTAATACCCATCACCAGCCTATCCCAATCCCCCACCCCCCTCCCCTCTGAAGCCCTCAGTTTGTTTCCCAGAGTCCACAGCAGGAGAGATTCTTAACTATAGGAAACAAACTGAGGGTTGCTGGAGGGGAGGTGGGTGGGAGGATGGGGTAACTGGGTGATGGGCATTAAGGAAGGCACAGGATGAGATGAACACTGGGTGTTATATGCAACTGATGAATTATTGAACTCTACATCTGAAACTAATGATGTACTATATGTTGGCTAATTTAATTTAAATAAAAAATAAAGTAGACTTACTCTTTTCTGGACAAGTATCAAAGATTCCGTTGTAATTGTTGCTGTTTTGTTTTTATTAGCCAACATTTTACAGGGTCTCTCTATTTGCCAGCTACTATCCTAAGTAGTTTATACACATTACCTCCACACTTAGCAAACAAATGTTGAGAACCGAGAGCAGGAAAGACAGGGGAGAGTGAATTAACATTTTGAAAGACAAAATGAAGAAGGAGGGGCAGGTAAAGGTAATCTGGCTAGCTGGTGAGAGATACCATGGTCACTCTGACCAGGCTGAATTTCCTACTGCTCTGGGTCTGACCCTCAGATTCCAAATCCAGAAATTTTGACCCATATAATCCTTCACTGAAGGATGATATATGTAGGTAGCCAAATTCTAATCAGAGGGCTACTAGGTGAACTTGGAAGTAGAGCAAAGGAAAAAGAACAGTCTTTAGGGGTGTTTCATCCAAGCCACAGTGAGGCCCAGAAAAGAGAATAGGTAAAACCACAGGACATAGGAAACAGTATGTGCAAAAGCAAAGAGGATTCAAAAAGTACAATGTGTTTCTGAAATATTTCATTAGTAAAGACCTTGGGTTGGCTGGAGCAAGAGGAACCTGAAGCCGAGGTGTGATAAGACAGGGCTGCAACAGCAGGCAGGACCAAAAATGCAAAAGACCTAGGACTTACCTTGATTGCAGTGAGGAGCTAGTTACTGTTTTTAACCAAAGGGAAAAAAAAAAAAAAATGAGAGAAAATTTTTAAATTTAAATGATCAAAATGATTTTTATAAACTCTGGTAATAAGCATGGGTCACATCCCCTAAGAATAAAAATTAGTGTTGCACTTATTAAAAAATTATGTTATAACTCTACTAAGCTTTTATCCCCTTTTTAATTCTCTATTTCCATGGATACTATTAGCTGATTGATTTTACTTCTTCTCTAAGCCTTTTAACACATTCAGTTTTTAGTTTATTGAGAGATCACTGATTAATTTCTAACAATTAATAAAAGGCAGACAAATCTTCTTAATTTTTATTTAATTGACAAATAAAAATGTTTGAGCAATTACCATATTAATCAAAACTTTAAAACTATCATTATCAAATATTTTTCAATACAAAAAACACTAAAATTAATACTCAAGGATAAATCCCACATAGTGCATGTTGTGTATGATTATATGAGAATGACTATTAGAACTATTAAAAGAAAATAAGGAGAAAGTTACTGGTGTATATGTCTGTCAATGTATGTTGTGTATGTTTCTTGTAACAGGAGAAATAGACAATTAAACAAATGAGAAGTAATAACAGATTGAGGCAATGTCTACACATAATCATCAGTTTGTGAGAGGGAACATTGATTCAGCCAGTCATGACTGTATTCAACTGCTTTCCCCTATCCTGATCTGTAAACATAGATAAAATTTCTGTTCTTTAAATTTTAGAATAGGGATAATGCTCCCTGTGTTAGAATGCAAGTCCCTTTATTCTTACATATAAGACGTTGTGAGAAAGCTCGCGCACACACACACACACAGACACACACACATTTGACCTTGTCTTTAAAATCCGGACAAATTATTTAAGAATGTGCATAGCGCTTTATTCACAATAGTCCAGACTGAAAGCAGCCCAGGTGTTCATTAATAAGAGCATGAATAAACAAACTATGACATATCTATGCAATGGAACACTATTCATTATTTAAAAGAGATAGATATTGACCAAAGCCACTGACAGATCTCAAAACCATTATATTGAGGGAAAGAACCCAGACACAGAAGAAGAATACATACTCTATTATTTCCTCTTTATGGAGTTCTAGAAAAAGGAAAACTAATATATGGTACAAAAAAAAATCAGAACATTGGTGTCTGGGAGCAGGGGAGGAGTACTGAATGGGAAAGGAGAATGAGGAAACTTTCTGGGGACAGTGGAAATATTTTACATCTTAATAGGGGTTAGGGCTACACAGATGTATGAATTTTTCGAAAATCTGTGAATTTGTGCATGTAATTTAATTTCACATTTGTTTATTTAAAAATTCTACAATTTTTAAAATTGAAAACAACTCAAGTATCAAATTCTAGTTAATGCTATGTATACTGAACTATGTAAGTAGAAGTATACTGATGCCTACAACCTACAACTTGCTTTCTAATACATCAAAACCATGATGAATTGGTGAATGAATAAAGGGATGGGCCAGTGGGTAAATATGTGATGAAACAAGTATAATAAAATGTTAATGTAGGATCCAGGAAATGGGTATGCCAGTAAGTTATTGCCTCAGATCTCTACCCCAACCCTTCTTGTCCCCATTTTGTGATTCTGGAGCTGGACTCCTCAACTCGCTGTCTCCTTTGACAGCTAGTTTCTGGTCTTACTCTGCCAATAGTGGGTATGAGAGGGTGACAAGCTTGGAGGTGGAAAAAAAGTACTACACTAATATGAGAAGTGATGATACCTCTACTCAGCCAGCTTTTACCCGGTTAACAGTTTTTTATATTAAATTTCCCTTTTCAAAATTTTGATGTTTCTGTCTCTTGACTGTCTCTGATCAAGTGAGTATAAGAGTGCTCACTGCAAAATTCATTCATCTTTGCTGTATGTTTGAAATTTTTAAAAATAAAGTGATGGGGAAAACAAGTATTGTGTTCTACTTCCAGATGAGCCCAAAGAATGAAGGAAAATTATTTTATGCAATGAAAAAAAGACAGCTATATTTTTAAACAATAAAAATGGGAAGGGTGGTAACTTTACCAGCAGCAGATTAACCCCATACCAAACACTTCCAAAAAGTCATGGCCAATAGGAAAAAAGAAGATCCTGATATTGTAGAGTGATATATCAAATGATATGACCCAACCACAACCTGCAGAGATAGTCCTAAGGGAAAAAGTAGTTAATAAAAACTTGAAAGTTCTTTCTGATACCCATCATTTGGTCAGAATCAGACTGATGACATGGATAGACAGCCTAGAGAAAAGTCAAGACTGAACTCTTGAGAGTAAAAGCCATTATTTACTGCCTTCAGGAATTCTTCAGTCATCCAGACAAGGGGGGATAAGTACTTACAAAAGAGAAAGAAAGATGTTAGTCTGGCCTTAGACTTCTCCATAGCAGCATTCAACATGAAGGGATCTTGGGAAAAGAGAACCCTTATAAAAATGACTTATGAAATCTAGCCAAACAAAAGATGAATGGAGAAGTCATGGTAAAGGGAAGCACAACACTTCGGGCAAGAAGATAGCTGAGCCATTTCTGCAATCCTGGGCGGGGGGGGGGGAACCATGGCATATAATTTTATAACCAATCAAGTTGTCCTTTGTGTATAAAGGTTAAAGACTTACTCAAACATGTACACATTCAAAAGCCACTGTGAGCCCTACCTGAAAAAATTAGTTGATGATACAACCAGTCACCTAAAAGATTAATCCAAATATAGAATTTAGGGATGGAGAGGTTGTGGCCAAAAAACTAATGGTAAGCACTGAATGCTTTTTAAGAGAGAGTTAAAACTGAACAGTTATAGGAATTGGGATTTTTGAAGCCAATTTAAATGCTAATAGCCTTGAAAAAAATAAAAATAAGTAACAAGTATTTTCTTAAAAATCTCCCATGGAGCTTAAGAACATTTTTAAAATAATACTTGAGGGTTTTTTGCTCAACCTTGACAATTTTTTTCAATTTTACTCTGATTTATTTTTCTTCTACTAAATTCAAGTTAACTTCAATGTACTCCTTTTACATTTAAAATTAATACAGTATAATCCAATTTTCTGAAACTGCTTCATAAATCTATCTAGGTCATCTAGTCACTTGTATATTTGCATAGAGAGATGGAATGATGGAATGATGTTCACTAATGTTAATGGTAATTGTTTCTGGGTAATGAATGGGCTTTGAGGTGACATCCTCCTTTTTTGTATTTTTGTATTGCTTGATTTTTTAAAAATAAACAAGCATTTACCGAGGCACCTGGGCGGCTCAGTCACGTAAATGTCTTCCCTTGGCTCAGGTCATGATCTCAGGGTCCTGGGATTGAGCCCCAAGCCCCTGGAGTTGGCCTCCCTGCTCAGCGCGGAGCCTACTTCTCCCTCTCCCTCTGCCCCTCCCCCTGCTTGCTCTCCCACGCTCTCCCTAACAAATAAATAAAATCTTTAAAAAGTAAATAAACAAGTGTTTACTGATAAAGTCATTTGATAAAAAGGAAAATAAAACACATGGAGATAAGATTACCAAACCAATAGCCTATTAATAAACAAACATGAGAAGGAATGTTTGAACCTTATCAGAGAACCTACTATAATTAAGCATCAATTCACAAACAATTTAGATGTTAATTATAAATCATTTTCACCAATTCACAGAAAATACTGGACCCTACAGGACACGACAATAGTTAGTTGGCCAGTGTAACTACTATGTCTGAAAAAGTAAAGAAACTCTGTTTAAAGAAAACTATCTTATAGAGTTTTAACAAATTTAAAACTCCCCTCCTCCAAATTGGTGAAAACTTGCTTTATTGCTATCATATTTATTATTTTAAAAATGCCATTAATCAACATGAAATTTATAACTTATCAATTTCCAATCAAATATCAAATGGATTCTTAAGCCTTAATATATCTTATGTTCCTGTGTAATAGTGTTTTACATTCTGTCAAGCAAATATTAGCTGACTTCCTATCCATTTGTCAAAAATCTCATTTTAAATCATTTAAAGATCTGTGGCCTTCAGTACTGATGCCGTGCATTTGCATCAACTGCACAGGGATTTTTGTCTATGTGTTTTTATTCATTCATTTGCGAAATAATTTCTGTGGAGTCATCTAAATGTGGGCAAATCAGAAAACTTCAGTTCAGGGTGCAATTATGCCCAATTTCATTAAATTACTTTTGGCAAATGGTGCTGGGTTTTTACAATAGTTTTCAAACATCTAATAAGTAATTGCTTGTAATTGTGCCATTGTCTGATAGTGAAATGAAAGAACAGACACTGCATTTCTGCTGAACCCCTCCATTTGTGTTGTACTGCAATGCTTTCTGGCCACAGGATTCCTCCTGACTGTCACGCTGTGGAAATTGCAGGGGGTGGCTGCACAGGCTTTTAACTTCCAAAGAAGAGCCAAGAGGAAAATGGAATGGAATTACATATATTAGTCCTGGCAGCCAATTTCTGTTTCTCTTCTTACCTGACATGACAGCTCCTGGCCACCACGGAAGGGCCCAGGACCTTCTTTGGAATCTTAGTTACTTAGCACCCTTCATTTCAATCCCTTAAATTGATACACTGCAAGAAGATTCTCTCACCACTTGATGTGATTGCTCGGCCCAAAGTCCACTTGCCTTCCTAATCCTTTTCAGGAAAAGGAAGTTAAAAAAAAAAAACATTTAACAAGCTGCTATTTCAAGCTATGCACTGGATAATTCATTTGTTTATTGGTTGGTCAAGTATTTATTGAGTACCTACTACATACAAGGCAGTGGTCTGGTCACTAGGAATACAGAGGTAGATAAGATAAACAAGGGTCCTATTTTCAAATGGCTTACCTTTTGCTAGGGGAAGATAAACCATTAACTCTAAAATATGTCAGATTGTGTGTAGTATTATAAAAACTAAGGCAAGATAAGGAGGTTAGAGAGGGACTGTTGTGGGAATAAGGGTGTTCAGAAATATGACAGCTATGGAATGGACACAAAAATAATTTACTGCAACCTATTTAAAAACATTTCCTAACGTACACTGGAAATTGTCCTCTATGTTAGATAACAGGAACTTCAAATCCTATTCCTTCCATATTCTCTTCATTCAAAATGGTCTCTCTCCTCAGAGTTGCCTGATGCTTTCTAGAAGTTATTTCTGTACAGCAGATCTCCCCTACTAAATAGGACATCAAGGACTGTGTTTTATTCATCTTAGCATCTATTATGGGTTAAATTGTATCCCAAAAACGAGATGTTGAAGTCCTAACCCCAGCACCTCAGAATGTAGTCCTTATTTAGAAACAGAGTCTTCAGAGAGGTAATCAAAATGAGATCTTTAGAGTGATCTCTAATCCGATATGACCGGTGTTCTTATACAAAGGAGAAATTTGGACACAGAAATAGTACACACACAGGCAAGACCCTGTGAAGACACACAGGGACTCAGCATATGAAGATGTAGGATTGCAGTAATGTATCTATGGGCCAAGAATGGCAAAGATTATCAGCCAAACACCAGAAACTAGAAAAAAAGCGAAGAAGAATCCTCCCCTAGCACCTTCAGAAGCAGTATAGTTCTGTTGACACTTTGATTTTGGACTTCTAGCTTCCAGAACTGTGAGGGAATAAATTTCTGTTGTAAACCACACAGTTTGTGGTGTGGTCCTTTGTTACAGCAGATCGAACACTAAAATAGGGTCACCCTAAGGGCTTATGAATGAACAGTAAGTATTGATGAATAATAAATGAAGTACTTTATAAGAAATTTTGTATACACTTTACAAGTGAAGAAACTAAAACGTAAATATAATTGAACTCTGTATGTGACACAGGATTTGTAGTTGGTTGACCTTCAAAGCTTAGATATTTCTATAGCAGAGAAGTAAAGTTTTGTGATAGTGTCCCTTTTCTTTAATAAACAATATTCCTTTAGCTTTCTATAGTTTAGTCCAGTTAGGGGTATGTGTGTAAGACCTCTACCTTGCTGGAAAAGAAGAAATGAAAATCAAAAAGCAGAGTTGATTACTTGGAGATGACCTCATATGTCAGCCTATATAAGGGAATCAAGCCTCAGAGCCAGGCTGAAAGTGTAATATTGGAAAGTGATTTTGCAAGCTAGAAAACACTGGTGCAAAACCCGGTCCTAGCCCTGCAACCTTCTCAATGTAGATTATGGGTAATTTACCCAGAAACAAATTGCTTAGGAAAACCCTGTTCTGAATCTGAGCACGGCCTTCTTGTATGAGGCAAACAATCAATTCATCTAACACTTAGCACCACTTAGATCTTGCTTAGCATCTAGAATAGCAACTGAACACATGCCCAGATGACATTAGAGAATCCGTGTACTGTAATATTAAAAATCATGGGATTTAGGTTTTTCCCTAGCTTTAGTGACAATTGACAAAAATTGTGCATATTTAAGGTATACAACATGACCTTTCAATATACGTATACATTGTGAAATGTTTACCACAATCAAGCTAATTAACATATCAATCACCTCACATAGTTTACTTTTTTGGTGAAAACAATTATCTACTCTCAGCAAATTTCAAGTACAAAAGACAGTGCTGGGTGGGGGAATGGGATAGACTGGTGATGGGTAGTAAGGAGGGCACGTATTGCATGGTGCACTGGGTGTTATACGCAACTAATGAATCATCAAACTTTACATCGGAATCTGGGGATGTACTGTATGGTGATTAACATAATATAATAAAATTAAAAAAAAAAGACAGTGCAGTTTACTAGAGTCATCATGCTGTACATTTAATCTCCATAATTTATTCATCCTGCATATTTGAAACTTTGTACCGTTTGACCAATGTTTCCCCACATTTTCCAGCCCCCAGCCCCAGGTAACCACTATTCTATGGTTTTAAGAGTTTGACTTTTTCAGATTCTACGTTTAAGTAAGCAGTATTTGTCTTTCTCTGTCTCATTTCTNCAGTGCTGTTTACTAGAGTCATCATGCTGTACATTTAATCTCCATAATTTATTCATCCTGCATATTTGAAACTTTGTACCGTTTGACCAATGTTTCCCCACATTTTCCAGCCCCCAGCCCCAGGTAACCACTATTCTATGGTTTTAAGAGTTTGACTTTTTCAGATTCTACGTTTAAGTAAGCAGTATTTGTCTTTCTCTGTCTCATTTCTCTTAGCATAATGTTCTCCAGTTTCATTCATGTCACAAATGCAAGGATTTCCTTCATTTTTAAGAATAAATAATATTCTATTGCATATCTATACCACATTTTCACCTTCCATTCTTTCCTTGATAGACACTTAGGTTGTTTTCATATCTTGGTTACTGTGAATAATGCTGCAATGAATATCAGAGTGCAGATATCTCTTTGAGATACAAATTTTCTTTCTTTCAATGTATACCCAGAAGTGGGATTGTGGATCATATGGTAGTTCTATTTTTAATTTTTTGATGAACCTGTGTGCTGTTTTCCATAGTGGCTGTACCAATTCACATTTCCACCAACAGTGTATATGGATTCCCTTTTCACCACATCCTTGACAACACTTTCCTTTTATCTTTTAGATAATAGCCATTCTAACAAATGTAAGGTGATTATCTCATTGTGGTTTTAGTTTGCATTTCCTTGATGATTAAAGATGGTTAGCACTTTTTCATGTATCTGTGGGCCATTTGTATGTCTTCTTCGAGAAATGTCTATTCAGGTTCATTGCTCATTCTTTAATTGGGATCTTATCTTTTCTCTTTCTTTCTTTCTTTCTTTCTTTCTTTCTTTCTTTCTTCTCTTTTTGGTACTGAGTTGCTTGAGTTCTTTATATATTTTGGATGTTAACCCCTTATTTTATATGTGATTTGGGAATATTTTATCCTATTCCCTAGGTTGTCTCTTCACTCTTTCGACTGTTTCCTTTGTTGTGTAAAAGCTTTTTAGTGTGATGCAATTCCATTTGTGTATTTTTGTACTTGTTGCCTGTGCTTTTAGAGTCATATCCAAAAATCATTACCCAGACCAGTGTCAAGAAGCTTTTTCTCTATATTTTCTTATAGTGGTTTTCATTTTGGGTCTTAACATTTACGTCTTTAATCCATTTTGACTTTATTTGTGTATATGGAGTGAGACAAGGGTTCAATTTAATCTTTCTGCATGTGGATTTACAAATTTCCCAAACCATTTATTGAAGAGGTAACCTTTCCCCGTTGTGTGCTCTCGGAAGCTATGTTGAAGAACAGTTGACTGAAAATGTGTGGAGTTCTTTCTGAACTTTCTATTCTGTTCCATTGGTCTGTGTGTCTGTTTTTATGCCAGTACCATACTATTTAAGTTGCTATAGCTTTATAGTATATTTTAAAATTAAGCAGCATGGACTTCTGGGAAAGAGCACAGAGTAGGAGGATCCTAGGCTCACATCATCCCATGGATACACCTAGATAACATCCACGTCAGAGTAAATAAATCAGAAAATGACTGGAACACTGGCAGAACAGACTCTCTACAGCTAAATATAGAGAAGAGGCCACATAGAAGAGTGTAGGAAGGGCAGGGATGTGGTCAGGAGCCAAACCGACCCATGAGAGAATCCACAGGAAGGAGGGACACTGAGGGCACAGAATGGGGAAGAGAGTAAATTGCACCCCAGAGCATGTGCTAAAGGGGCAAGTATCTTTGGTAGAGTTTTCCATGAACAAAAGAGCTGGCAGGCAGCATTTCGCTCCTCTACCAGCAGGCTAGATACACAGACACCTCCAGGAACCACCACAGCACAAATATTCTCCACCTAGTTTGCTAACAGTGCACCCCACCCCTGCACTGTTCTGGGGATCTGTCCCCTCCAAGAGCAGACCTGCTCAAACCTTGCTAACCCAAAAAACAATCCACAAAACTTAAAGACAACCTACTATTTGAGAGAAGATATTTGCAAATGACATATCTGATAAAGGGTTAATATCCAAAATATATAAAGAACTTACACAACTGAACACCAAAAAGAACCAAATCATCCAATTAAAAAATGGGAAGATGACATGAACAGACTTTCCTCCAAAGAAGACATATAGATGGGGCCAACAGACACGTGAAAAGATGCTCAATATCACTCATCATCAAAGAAATTCATATTGAAACCGCAATGAGATATCACCTCACACCTGTCAGAATGGCTAAAATCAAAAACAAGAAACAACAAGTTATGCTAAGTGAAATGTTAGTCAGAGAAAGAGAAATACCATATGATTTCACTCTTATGTGGAATTTGAGAAACAAAACAAAGGAAAAAGGAGACAAACCAAAAACCTGATTCTTGACTATAGAGAACAAACTGATGGGGGAGGGCAGGTGGAGGGACGTGTGAAAAAGATGAAGGATAAGATTAAAAAGGAGACAAACCAAAAACCTGATTCTTGACTATAGAGAACAAACTGATGGGGGAGGGCAGGTGGAGGGACGTGTGAAAAAGATGAAGGATAAGATTAAGAGTATACTTATCATGATAAGCACTGAATAATGTATAGAATTGTTGAATCACTATATTGTACACCTGAAACTAATATAATATTGTATGTTAAGTATTCTGAAATTAAATAAAAGAGATGGCATAAAACAAAAACAAGTAAATTAAATTAAATTANCTATGAGCCTGCTTCTCCCTCTCCCACTCCCCCTGCTTGTGTTCCCTCTCGCTGGCTGTCTCTATCTCTGTCGAATAAATAAAATATTAAAAAAAAAGAGTATACTTATCATGATAAGCACTGAATAATGTATAGAATTGTTGAATCACTATATTGTACACCTGAAACTAATATAATATTGTATGTTAAGTATTCTGAAATTAAATAAAAGAGATGGCATAGAACAAAAACAAGTAAATTAAATTAAATTAAATTAAATTAAATTAAATAACAGTATGATGCCTCCAGTTTTGTTTTTCTTACTCAAGATTGCTTTGGCTATTCAGGGTCTTTTGTGGATCCATATGAATTTTAGGATTGTTTTATATATTTCTATGAAAAATGCCATTGCAATTTGATAGGGATTTCATTGACTCTATAGATTGCTTTGGGTAGTATGGACATTTTTAAAATATTCATTCTTCTAATTCATGTACATGGGGTATCTTTCCATTTACTTGTGTCTTATTTAATTTCTTTCATTAATGTACTGTAATTATCAGTGTATACATCTTTCACTACTTGGTTAAATTTATTCCTAATATTTTATTGTTTTCAATGCTATGGTAAGTAGGATTGTTTTCTTAATTTCTTTTTTCTTTTTTATTTTTTTTTNGGGTAGTATGGACATTTTTAAAATATTCATTCTTCTAATTCATGTACATGGGGTATCTTTCCATTTACTTGTGTCTTATTTAATTTCTTTCATTAATGTACTGTAATTATCAGTGTATACATCTTTCACTCCTTGGTTGAATTTATTCCTAATATTTTATTGTTTTCAATGCTATGGTAAGTAGGATTGTTTTCTTAATTTCTTTTTTATTTTTTATTTTTTTTTAAGATTTTATTTATTAATTTCACAGACAGAGAAAGAACACGAGCAGGAGGAGCGGGAGAGGGAGAAGCAGGCTCCCCGCTGAGCAGGGAGGCGATTTGGGACTCGATCCCAGGTCCCTGGGATCATGACCTGAGCCAAGGCAGATACTTCACCACTGAGCCACCCAGGTGCCCTCTTAATTTCTTTTTTAGATAGTTCATTGATAGTATATAGAAATGCAACTGATTTTTGTATGTTGATTTTGTATCCTGCAACTTTACTGAATTTATTTGTTTGAACAAATTTTGGTGATATCTTTAGGGTTTTCTATATATAAGATCTTATCATCTGCAAACAAAGATAATTTTACTTCTTCCTTTCTTATTTGGATGTATTTTATTTCTTTTTCCTCCGTAATTGATCTGGCCAGTACGGTGTTGAATAGAAGTGGCAAGAATGTGATCATTGACTTGTTCTTGATCTTACACAGGAAAAGCTTTCAGCTTTTCACCATTGACTATAATATTAGTGGTGGGCTTGTAATACGTGAGCTTTATTACATTGAGATACATTCCTTCCATATCTAATTTGTTGAGAATCTCATCATGATAGGATGTTGTGTTGTATTTTATCAAATATTTTTCTCTATCGAGATAATCATATATGATTTTTATCCTTCATTCTGTTAATGTGGTATATCACATTTACTGATTTGCATATTTTGAAACATCCTTCCATCCCAGGGATAAATCTCACTTGATCATGACATATGACCCTTTTAATATACTGTTGAATTCAGTTTGCTGGTATTTTGTTGACAACATTTGTATCTATGTTCATTAGGGATATCAGTCTGCAATTTTCTTGTCTTGTAGTGCCTTGTCTGTCTTTGGTAAGAGGGTAATGCTGGTCTCGTAAAATTAGTTTGGAAACATTCCCTTCTCTTCAATTTTTTGGATGAGTTTGAGAAGCATTGACATTAATTCTTACTTAAATATTTAGTAAAATTCACCAGTGGAGCCATCTGGTCCTGGTCTTTTATACACATTGGTAGGTTTTTTATTGCTGATTGTATCTCCTCATAGATTATTGGGTTGTTCAGACTTTCTATTTATTTATGACTCAGTTTTGGTAGGTTATATATTTCTAGTAATTTATTCATTTCTTCTAGGTTATCCAATTTTATAGTATATAATTGTTCATAGTAGTCTTTTTATTTTAAAGATTTTGTTTATTTATTTTAGAAAGAGATAGTATGAGCAGGGGGAAGGGAAGAGGGAGAGGGAGTGAAAGAACCCCAAGTAGACTCCATGCTGAGTGCAGAGCCCACCACGGGCTTCAATCTCAGGATCCCAAGATCATCACTTGAACCAAAATCAAGAGTTGGAGGCTTAACAGACTAAGCCACCCAGATGCCCCATAGTAATCTTTTATAATCCTTTCTGTTCCTGTGGCATTATGGCATTAGATGTAATGTTTTCCTCCTTTATTTATAATTTTGTCTCTTTGAGGCCTGTCTTTTTTTTTTCCTTAGTCTGGATAAAATATTGTCAATTTTGTGGATCTATTCAAAAGAAAAAAAAACCAGCTCTTAGTTTCATTGATATTTTTCTATTTTCTTTCCAGTATTTCCTTCTTTTTATCTTCAGGCTTAGTTTGTTCTTTTTTTTTTTTTGGTTCCTTGAGGTGTAAAGTTAGGTTGTTTATTTAAGATCTTTCTTCTTTCTTAATATGGGCATGTGCATCCCTCTTTGGTATGTTGTGTTTCCATTTTATGTTTTGAGATTTTTTTATTTCCCTTTTGATTTCTTTGACCCACTGAATGTTTAT